>NW_027139639.1:120000-125000 GCF_035084215.1 Heptranchias perlo | reverse complement strand
TGCTTTCACCAGGAACCCGGTTTTCTGGGTCAGAGGTTCCAGGGGACCTGTTTTGTGCGGACTTCCCTGTGTCCGTCCCTCCCTGCCTGCCTTCCCCCCAGCACTTCCTTCTGAACACCTTTGTCGTTTCAGCGAGGGCCAAAAGCCTGCCTGTGAAAGGGAAGGATCAGCCGGTCAGCCCCCTGTTGGTCGCTGCTGCCAGTGCAGCAGGCGTGCGTGTGTCCTCGGCCTCGTGTCCAGGTCCCTCAGGGACTTGAGGCAACTCTCCCCGGTGGTCTTGTGGTCAGGACCGGGCTTCGAATCCCGGTCGGGGGGGGATGACTTTCTGCTGCAGATTAATTGGCACCTCTGAAAGAAAGTCTCCCCTCCTGAGCGTAAAGCTCCACCCTCACCACCACCACCGCCTTTTCCTCCCCTTGACAAACAGACAGACAGACAGACAGACAGTCAGTCCAGTTCGGGAGCGCAGCTTTCATTTGGAAGCAGACCCTGCTTGTTTCAAGTCAACGACGCCAAGTTATTTTGCACTTTGAATTATATCGCTACGTGCGAGCGGCACTCAGCCTTGGAGAAGAAAAAAATACCACTGAGCTGAGAAAGTTCTTTTTAAAAAGGTTTCCTTCCACAGCAGCTCTGAGTGAGAGAGAGAGAGAGATATCAGCTTTATTCTCAGTAATAATACACACACACACACACACACACACACACAGAGACACTGGGAAAGAGCTGATTTTCCTTTTGAATATCTCCCCACGGGGAGCTGCACCGTTCCCAGAAACACTGCAATACTGGGTCGATGCGTGGAGTGGACGGAGCAAGCCCCTATTCCATCTCCCTGTTCTAAAATTCAATTAAAAATAAAAGTAAATAATATGTGTGTGTGTGTGTGTGTGTGTGTGTGTGTCGGTGTCAGTATCAGTCAGTGAGTCAGTGTCTCTCTCTCTCTCTCTCTCTCTCTCTCTCTCTCACTCAGAGCTGCTGTGGAAGGAAACTTTTTTAAAAAGAACTTGCATATTGAAAGAAAGATGTGTCTCAAGCTGCCGGGCCCTGTCCATTGTCATGTCAATGGCAGGACTGCTTTCACCAGGAACCCGGTTTTCTGGGTCAGAGGTTCCAGGGGACCTGTTTTGTGCGGACTTCCCTGTGTCCGTCCCTCCCTGCCTGCCTTCCCCCCAGCACTTCCTTCTGAACACCTTTGTCGTTTCAGCGAGGGCCAAAAGCCTGCCTGTGAAAGGGAAGGATCAGCCGGTCAGCCCCCTGTTGGTCGCTGCTGCCAGTGCAGCAGGCGTGCGTGTGTATTCGGCCTCGTGTCCAGGTCCCTCAGGGACTTGAGGCAACTCTCCCCGGTGGTCTTGTGGTCAGGACCGGGCTTCGAATCCCGGTCGGGGGGGATGGCTTTCTGCTGCAGATTAATTGGCACCTCTGAAAGAAAGTCTCCCCTCCTGAGCGTAAAGCTCCACCCTCACCACCACCGCCGCCTTTTCCACCCCTTGACAAACAGACAGACAGACAGACAGACAGTCAGTCCAGTTCGGGAGCGCAGCTTTCATTTGGAAGCAGACCCTGCTTGTTTCAAGTCAACGACGCCAAGTTATTTTGCACTTTGAATTATATCGCTCCGTGCGAGCGGCACTCAGCCTTGGAGAAGAAAAAAATACCACTGAGCTGAGAAAGTTCTTTTTAAAACGGTTTCCTTCCACAGCAGCTCTGAGTTTAAGAGAGAGAGAGAGAGAGATATCAGCTTTATTCTCAGTAATAAAACACACACACACACACACACACACACAGAGACACTGGGAAAGAGCTGTTTTTCCTTTTGAATATCTCCCCACAGGGAGGTGCACCGTTCCCAGAGACACTGCAATACTGGGTCGATGCGTGGAGTGGACGGAGCAAGCCCCTAGTCCATCTCCCTGTTCCAAAAATCAATTTAATATATGGTCCCCAGATAGGGGACGTATCAGATATTAAACTGATAAGAACAGATTTTTTTTTTTTTCCAAAAAATATACTTTATTCATAAAAATTTGCAGCAGTACATACAAAACAGTTGTCATATCACTTTCCAAACGTACACAATACAGATTATACAATTTGCAGGTTACGTTAAGTGCAGTACAATGAAAACATTGGACATCATTACAGTTCATGACACTCTCGGGTGTCTCATTGCATCATACTCAACACAGATTATTGATTACAGATTCATTTCTGGTCCATTTCAGATTCATTACAGTTACATTACAGCAATTTGAATTTTACATTCTGCCCGAGGGGGTTTTTCCCTGATTGCAGCCCCTCGGTTTACAATGTCGGGAAGGCTCTAAACGGTTGCCTTTCCCCACAGGGCCTTTGCGGCGGCCGCACCCATCCTCAGTGCGTCCCTCAGCACGTAGTCCTGGACCTTGGAATGTGCCAGTCTGCAACACTCGGTCGAGGACAGCTCCTTGTGCTGGAAGACCAGCAAGTTTCGGGCAGACCAAAGGGCGTCTTTCACCGAGTTGATGGTCTTCCAGCAGCAGCCGATGTCCGTCTCAGTGTGCGTCCCCGGGAACAGCCCGTAGAGCACAGAAACCTGTGTTACGGAACTGCTCGGGACGAACCTGGACAGATACCACTGCATCTCTCTCCAGACCTTCTTTGCAAAGGCACATTCCATAAGGAGATGGGTGACGGTCTCGTCTCCACCGCAGCCTCCTCTGGGACAGCGCGCGGTGGCGCTGAGAGCCCGGGAGTGCATGAAGGATCTGACGGGAAGGGCCCTTCTCACCACCAGCCAAGCTAGGTCTTGGTGCTTGTTAAACTGATAAGAACAGATACTACACTTGATCTTAGCCAAAAGGCCGAGAAGCGATACCGCGCTCGATGCGAATTGATCTCGGGTCCTGTTTGCCCTCCCTCTTTGTTCTCTGGCTGCCGGTGTTGAAAGCAGTCTCGAAGCACTGCCGTTCTCTCCCACTCTGGCCACATTTTTTGCCACCGTTTCTAATTGCAACAGTGGATGAGTTTAAAGAAGTTGCCGTTTTTTCCTTTCTTGCCAGGATTGCTTGACAGATTGGTAAATTTGCCAGTAGGCCACCAATCAGATGGGGGAGGGTTGTGTCTCAACGGACCTCCGTCAGTCAGTCTCAGTCACTAACGAACTGCCGTGGAAGGAAACCTCTTTGAGTAAAACTAGTGACGTGACGTGTCTCACAGCGAGTGAGTGAGATTGCAACGGCCAATTGAGAAAGAGGTGAGGTGCTGACAATCAGCAGCTCGTGTTGAAATATTCATTCCACGGCAGGCAAGACCAATCAAAAAAAATACTGCAGATGCTGGCTCGGCTCGGCTGGCTGGCTGGCTGGCTGGCTGGAAATGGGAAATAAAAACACAAGGCGTGTTAAAGGCTGGTTAAACTGTCGAAAGAAACAAGGCGTTAATGTTTCAGAAGCGCCTATTGAAAGGTGTCTCTCAAGCTGCTCCCTGACTGGGCCCTGTCCGTTGTCATGTTAATCGCTGGTTAAACTGTCGGAAGAAACACGGCGTTAATGTTTCAGAAGCGCCTATTGAAAGACGTCTCTCAAGCTGCTCCCTGACTGGGCCCTGTCCGTTGTCATGTTAATCGCTGGTTAAACTGTCGGAAGAAACAAGGCGTTAATGTTTCAGAAGCGCCTATTGAAAGGTGTCTCTCAAGCTGCTCCCTGACTGGGCCCTGTCCGTTGTCATGTTAATCCCAGGGCGGGGCGGGACTGCTTTGACCGGGAGACCTGTTTTCTGGGACGCAGGTGTGACATTCCAGGGAGGCACCTACTTTGTGCTGATTCGAAACGACCACGACAACGGCAACTTGCAGTTCTATATTACAACAACAACAACGCGCGTGTGGTAGTTGGGAGGGGCTGCGTTCGCGCTCTCCCCCCTGCATTGAAACTCAAAGTTCGATTTTCAATCCCATAGTCCACCAATCGGATGGGAGACGGTGTGTGTGTGTGTGTGTGTGTGTGTGTCAGTGTCAGTGTCAGTGTCAGTGTCAGTCAGTGTCTCTCTCTCTCTCTCTCTCTCTCTCACTCTTACTCAGAGCTGCTGTGGAAGGAAACCTTTTTAAAAAGAACTTGCATATTGAAAAAAAGATGTGTCTCAAGCTGCCGGGGCCCTGTCCATTGTCACGTTAATGGCAGGACGGGGCAGGACTGCTTTGACCAGGAGACCTGTTTTCTGGGACGCAGGTGTGAGATTCCAGGGGACCTGCTTTGTGCTGATTTCCCTGCCTCCCTCCCTCCCCCCCAGGACTTCCTTCTGAACACCTTTGTCGTTTGAGCGAGGGCCAAAAGCCTGCCTGTGAAAGGGAAGGATCAGCCGGTCAGCCCCCTGTTGGTCGCTGCTGCCAGTGCAGCAGGCGTGCGTGTGTCCTCGGCCTCGTGTCCAGGTCCCTCAGGGACTTGAGGCAGCTCTCCCCGGTGGTCTCGTGGTCAGGACCGGGCTTCGAATCCCAGTCGGGGGGGGGATGACTTTCTGCTGCAGATTAATTGGCATGAAGGAAAGTCTCCCCTCCTGAGCGTAAAGCTCCACCCTCACCACCACCACCGCCTTTTCCTCCCCTTGACAAACGGACAGACAGACAGTCAGACAGTCAGTCCAGTTCGGGAGCGCAGCTTTCATTAAGCAATGGCATTTGTGACAACTCATCGTCTGACAGGTTGATGATTTCCCCACACGCCTCCTGCCGAATAAAAGGCTCACCCTCCCGGACACTACCCCCAGAATCACCCACCCCGCCCCCCCGGGGTGAATATTAAGCCCGAGAACACCGACTGCAACCAACCGCAGTGAAAAGTTGAAGTGGCAACTCATTAACCAGATTTATTTTGGGCAACTCATTAACCAGATTTTTTGTTCATTTGGTTTATGAGTTGCCAAGTGTAAATCTGGTTAATGAGTTGCCACTTCAACTTTTCACTGCGGTTGGTTACAGTCGGTGTTCTCGGGCTTAATATTCACCCCAGGGGGGGTGTATAGCG
>NW_027139639.1:110000-115000 GCF_035084215.1 Heptranchias perlo | reverse complement strand
CTGACTGGGCCCTGTCCGTTGTCATGTTAATCCCAGGGCGGGGCGGGACTGCTTTGACCGGGAGACCTGTTTTCTGGGACGCAGGTGTGACATTCCAGGGAGGCACCTACTTTGTGCTGATTCGAAACGACCACGACAACGGCAACTTGCAGTTCTATATTACAACAACAACAACGCGCGTGTGGTAGTTGGGAGGGGCTGCGTTCGCGCTCTCCCCCCTGCATTGAAACTCAAAGTTCGATTTTCAATCCCATAGTCCACCAATCGGATGGGAGACGGTGTGTGTGTGTGTGTGTGTGTGTGTGTGTGTCAGTGTCAGTGTCAGTCAGTCTCTCTCTCTCTCTCTCTCTCTCTCACTCTTACTCAGAGCTGCTGTGGAAGGAAACCTTTTTAAAAAGAACTTGCATATTGAAAAAAAGATGTGTCTCAAGCTGCCGGGGCCCTGTCCATTGTCACGTTAATGGCAGGACGGGGCAGGACTGCTTTGACCAGGAGACCTGTTTTCTGGGACGCAGGTGTGAGATTCCAGGGGACCTGCTTTGTGCTGATTTCCCTGCCTCCCTCCCTCCCCCCCAGGACTTCCTTCTGAACACCTTTGTCGTTTGAGCGAGGGCCAAAAGCCTGCCTGTGAAAGGGAAGGATCAGCCGGTCAGCCCCCTGCTGGTCGCTGCTGCCAGTGCAGCAGGCGTGCGTGTGTCCTCGGCCTCGTGTCCAGGTCCCTCAGGGACTTGAGGCAGCTCTCCCCGGTGGTCTCGTGGTCAGGACCGGGCTTCGAATCCCAGTCGGGGGGGGATGACTTTCTGCTGCAGATTAATTGGCATGAAGGAAAGTCTCCCCTCCTGAGCGTAAAGCTCCACCCTCACCACCACCACCGCCTTTTCCTCCCCTTGACAAACGGACAGACAGACAGTCAGACAGTCAGTCCAGTTCGGGAGCGCAGCTTTCATTAAGCAATGGCGTTTGTGACAACTCATCGTCTGACAGGTTGATGATTTCCCCACACGCCTCCTGCCGAATAAAAGGCTCACCCTCCCGGACACTACCCCCAGAATCACCCACCCCCCCCCCCCCGGGGTGAATATTAAGCCCGAGAACACCGACTGTAACCAACCGCAGTGAAAAGTTGAAGTGGCAACTCATTAACCAGATTTATTTTGGGCAACTCATTAACCAGATTTTTTGTTCATTTGGTTTATGAGTTGCCAAGTGTAAATCTGGTTAATGAGTTGCCACTTCAACTTTTCACTGCGGTTGGTTACAGTCGGTGTTCTCGGGCTTAATATTCGCCCCGGGGGTGGGGTGTATAGCGGGCGATGGCCGGTGTGGAGTGCGTTTTTTGGGGGTTGATTTTCACTTTGCCTCGCTGGTGGAATTTGTGGGAGGCAGGCAAGGGGATTGGTGTGGGCTGGTGGGCGGCAAGGGAGATGCTTGCTTCGGGGTGTTATCCTCACTTTGGTCCGCTGGTGAGAGTAGGCAGCGGCAGGCAGGCAGGCAGGCAGGCAGGCAGGCAGGCAGGCAGGCAGGCAAGTGTGATGTAGTGTGGGGTGCAGTGCAGTGCGGTGCAGTGCTGCCCTGTCGTTTATGAAAGGTTGTAATGACACTGCTTTGCAGCTGACCATGTCCACTGATTTGTGACGCCCGTATGGAGGCTGATATCTCAGGAGGGCCGAGGCCGATTTCCTCCGGGGACGGCTCGTCGCGTGCGGCAGGACGAGGCGCAGCGGACGGTACCGAGCGCTCGGAGGTGCGGCGCTGCCCGCCGGAGGTACAGCGAAAGGCTGCAAACCGCTTTCCGCCTGCTAACTCGGCGGCCGTCAGACCGACCGACTCCGCTTTACCACCGGAGCTAGAGTCGGGCAAGGGGCACCGAAGGGTACCGGAAGGATCGCGTTCGCACGACGGGAAGTCGACTAGCGGGCCGCCGAAAGCGAGCCGGGGGCCCCCGGTTTTTCTGTCCCACCTGGAGACTGATATCTCAGGAAGGCCGAGGCCGATTTCCTCCGGGGACGGCTCGTCGCGTGCGGCAGGACGAGGCGCAGCGGACGGTACCGAGCGCTCGGAGGTGCGGCGCTGCCCGCCAGAGGTACAGCGAAAGTCTGCGAACCGCTTTCCGCCTCCTCTCACCGCACGGCTCTCCTTTTCACCCACTGGCGGATTTTCACCCTCCGACTGCTCGCTACCGTCCGCTGCGCCTGGTCCGGGCCCTGTCCATTGTCATGTTAATGGCAGGGCGGGGCAGGACTGCTTTCACCAGGAACCCGGTTTTCTGGGTCAGAGGTTCCAGGGGACCTGTTTTGTGCGGACTTCCCTGTGTCCGTCCCTCCCTGCCTGCCTTCCCCCCAGGACTTCCTTCTGAACACCTTTGTCGTTTGAGCGAGGGCCAAAAGCCTGCCTGTGAAAGGGAAGGATCAGCCGGTCAGCCCCCTGTTGGTCGCTGCTGCCAGTGCAGCAGGCGTGCGTGTGTATTCGGCCTCGTGTCCAGGTCCCTCAGGGACTTGAGGCAACTCTCCCCGGTGGTCTCGTGGTCAGGACCGGGCTTCGAATCCCGGTCGGGGGGGATGACTTTCTGCTGCAGATTAATTGGCACCTCTGAAAGAAAGTCTCCCCTCCTGAGCGTAAAGCTCCACCCTCACCACCACCGGCGCCTTTTCCACCCCTTGACAAACAGACAGACAGACAGACAGTCAGTCAGTCCAGTTCGGGAGCGCAGCTTTCATTTGGAAGCAGACCCTGCTTGTTTAAAGTCAACGACGCCAAGTTATTTTGCACTTTGAATTATATCGCTCCGTGCGAGCGGCACTCAGCCTTGGAGAAGAAAAAAATACCACTGAGCTGAGAAAGTTCTTTTTAAAACGGTTTCCTTCCACAGCAGCTCTGAGTGAGAGAGAGAGAGAGAGAGAGAGAGATATCAGCTTTATTCTCAGTAATAACACACACACACACACACACACACACACAGAGACACTGGGAAAGAGCTGTTTTTCCTTTTGAATATCTCCCCACGGGGAGCTGCACCGTTCCCAGAAACACTGCAATACTGGGTCGATGCGTAGAGTGGACAGAGCAAGCCCCTAGTCCATCTCCCTGTTCTAAAAATCAATTAAAAATAAAAGTAAATAATATGTGTGTGTGTGTGTGTCGGTGTCAGTATCAGTCAGTGAGTCAGTGTCTCTCTCTCTCTCTCTCTCTCTCTCTCACTCAGAGCTGCTGTGGAAGGAAACTTTTTTAAAAAGAACTTGCTTATTGAAAGAAAGATGTGTCTCAAGCTGCCGGGCCCTGTCCATTCTCCTGTCAATGGCAGGACTGCTTTCACCAGGAACCCGGTTTTCTGGGTCAGAGGTTCCAGGGGACCTGTTTTGTGCGGACTTCCCTGTGTCCGTCCCTCCCTGCCTGCCTTCCCCCCAGCACTTCCTTCTGAACACCTTTGTCGTTTCAGCGAGGGCCAAAAGCCTGCCTGTGAAAGGGAAGGATCAGCCGGTCAGCCCCCTGTTGGTCGCTGCTGCCAGTGCAGCAGGCGTGCGTGTGTCCTCGGCCTCGTGTCCAGGTCCCTCAGGGACTTGAGGCAACTCTCCCCGGTGGTCTTGTGGTCAGGACCGGGCTTCGAATCCCGGTCGGGGGGGGATGACTTTCTGCTGCAGATTAATTGGCACCTCTGAAAGAAAGTCTCCCCTCCTGAGCGTAAAGCTCCACCCTCACCACCACCACCGCCTTTTCCTCCCCTTGACAAACAGACAGACAGACAGACAGACAGTCAGTCCAGTTCGGGAGCGCAGCTTTCATTTGGAAGCAGACCCTGCTTGTTTCAAGTCAACGACGCCAAGTTATTTTGCACTTTGAATTATATCGCTACGTGCGAGCGGCACTCAGCCTTGGAGAAGAAAAAAATACCACTGAGCTGAGAAAGTTCTTTTTAAAAAGGTTTCCTTCCACAGCAGCTCTGAGTGAGAGAGAGAGAGAGATATCAGCTTTATTCTCAGTAATAATACACACACACACACACACACACACACACACACACACACACAGAGACACTGGGAAAGAGCTGATTTTCCTTTTGAATATCTCCCCACGGGGAGCTGCACCGTTCCCAGAAACACTGCAATACTGGGTCGATGCGTGGAGTGGACGGAGCAAGCCCCTATTCCATCTCCCTGTTCTAAAATTCAATTAAAAATAAAAGTAAATAATATGTGTGTGTGTGTGTGTGTGTGTGTGTCGGTGTCAGTATCAGTCAGTGAGTCAGTGTCTCTCTCTCTCTCTCTCTCTCTCTCTCTCTCTCTCACTCAGAGCTGCTGTGGAAGGAAACTTTTTTAAAAAGAACTTGCATATTGAAAGAAAGATGTGTCTCAAGCTGCCGGGCCCTGTCCATTGTCATGTCAATGGCAGGACTGCTTTCACCAGGAACCCGGTTTTCTGGGTCAGAGGTTCCAGGGGACCTGTTTTGTGCGGACTTCCCTGTGTCCGTCCCTCCCTGCCTGCCTTCCCCCCAGGACTTCCTTCTGAACACCTTTGTCGTTTCAGCGAGGGCCAAAAGCCTGCCTGTGAAAGGGAAGGATCAGCCGGTCAGCCCCCTGTTGGTCGCTGCTGCCAGTGCAGCAGGCGTGCGTGTGTATTCGGCCTCGTGTCCAGGTCCCTCAGGGACTTGAGGCAACTCTCCCCGGTGGTCTTGTGGTCAGGACCGGGCTTCGAATCCCGGTCGGGGGGGATGGCTTTCTGCTGCAGATTAATTGGCACCTCTGAAAGAAAGTCTCCCCTCCTGAGCGTAAAGCTCCACCCTCACCACCACCGGCGCCTTTTCCACCCCTTGACAAACAGACAGACAGACAGACAGTCAGTCAGTCCAGTTCGGGAGCGCAGCTTTCATTTGGAAGCAGACCCTGCTTGTTTAAAGTCAACGACGCCAAGTTATTTTGCACTTTGAATTATATCGCTCCGTGCGAGCGGCACTCAGCCTTGGAGAAGAAAAAAATACCACTGAGCTGAGAAAGTTCTTTTTAAAA
>NW_027139639.1:102500-105000 GCF_035084215.1 Heptranchias perlo | reverse complement strand
CAACTCTCCCCGGTGGTCTTGTGGTCAGGACCGGGCTTCGAATCCCGGTCGGGGGGGATGGCTTTCTGCTGCAGATTAATTGGCATGAAGGAAAGTCTCCCCTCCTGAGCGTAAAGCTCCACCCTCACCACCACCACCGCCTTTTCCTCCCCTTGACAAACGGACAGACAGACAGTCAGACAGTCAGTCCAGTTCGGGAGCGCAGCTTTCATTAAGCAATGGCATTTGTGACAACTCATCGTCTGACAGGTTGATGATTTCCCCACACGCCTCCTGCCGAATAAAAGGCTCACCCTCCCGGACACTACCCCCAGAATCACCCACCCCGCCCCCCCGGGGTGAATATTAAGCCCGAGAACACCGACTGCAACCAACCGCAGTGAAAAGTTGAAGTGGCAACTCATTAACCAGATTTATTTTGGGCAACTCATTAACCAGATTTTTTGTTCATTTGGTTTATGAGTTGCCAAGTGTAAATCTGGTTAATGAGTTGCCACTTCAACTTTTCACTGCGGTTGGTTACAGTCGGTGTTCTCGGGCTTAATATTCACCCCAGGGGGGGTGTATAGCGGGCGATGGCCGGTGTGGAGTGCGTTTTTTGGGGGTTGATTTTCACTTTGCCTCGCTGGTGGAATTTGTGGGAGGCAGGCAAGGGGATTGGTGTGGGCTGGTGGGCGGCAAGGGAGATGCTTGCTTCGGGGTGTTATCCTCACTTTGGTCCGCTGGTGAGAGTAGGCAGCGGCAGGCAGGCCGGCAGGCAGGCAGGCAAGTGTGATGTAGTGTGGGGTGCAGTGCAGTGCGGTGCAGTGCAGTGCTGCCCTGTCGTTTATGAAAGGTTGTAATGACACTGCTTTGCAGCTGACCATGTCCACTGATTTGTGACGCCCGTATGGAGGCTGATATCTCAGGAGGGCCGAGGCCGATTTCCTCCGGGGACGGCTCGTCGCGTGCGGCAGGACGAGGCGCAGCGGACGGTACCGAGCGCTCGGAGGTGCGGCGCTGCCCGCCGGAGGTACAGCGAAAGGCTGCAAACCGCTTTCCGCCTGCTAACTCGGCGGCCGTCAGACCGACCGACTCCGCTTTACCACCGGAGCTAGAGTCGGGCAAGGGGCACCGAAAGGTACCGGAAGGATCGCGTTCGCACGACGGGAAGTCGACTAGCGGGCCGCCGAAAGCGAGCCGGGGGCCCCCGGTTTTTCTGTCCCACCTGGAGACTGATATCTCAGGAAGGCCGAGGCCGATTTCCTCCGGGGACGGCTCGTCGCGTGCGGCAGGACGAGGCGCAGCGGACGGTACCGAGCGCTCGGAGGTGCGGCGCTGCCCGCCGGAGGTACAGCGAAAGGCTGCAAACCGCTTTCCGCCTGCTAACTCGGCGGCCGTCAGACCGACCGACTCCGCTTTACCACCGGAGCTAGAGTCGGGCAAGGGGCACCGAAGGGTACCGGAAGGATCGCGTTCGCACGACGGGAAGTCGACTAGCGGGCCGCCGAAAGCGAGCCGGGGGCCCCCGGTTTTTCTGTCCCACCTGGAGACTGATATCTCAGGAAGGCCGAGGCCGATTTCCTCCGGGGACGGCTCGTCGCGTGCGGCAGGACGAGGCGCAGCGGACGGTACCGAGCGCTCGGAGGTGCGGCGCTGCCCGCCGGAGGTACAGCGAAAGTCTGCGAACCGCTTTCCGCCTCCTCTCACCGCACGGCTCTCCTTTTCACCCACTGGCGGATTTTCACCCTCCGACTGCTCGCTACCGTCCGCTGCGCCTGGTCCGGGCCCTGTCCATTGTCATGTTAATGGCAGGGCGGGGCAGGACTGCTTTCACCAGGAACCCGGTTTTCTGGGTCAGAGGTTCCAGGGGACCTGTTTTGTGCGGACTTCCCTGTGTCCGTCCCTCCATGCCTTCCCCCCAGGACTTCCTTCTGAACACCTTTGTCGTTTGAGCGAGGGCCAAAAGCCTGCCTGTGAAAGGGAAGGATCAGCCGGTCGGACCCCTGCTGGTCGCTGCTGCCAGTGCAGCAGGCGTGCGTGTGTCCTCGGCCTCGTGTCCAGGTCCCTCAGGGACTTGAGGCAGCTCTCCCCGGTGGTCTCGTGGTCAGGACCGGGCTTCGAATCCCGGTCGGGGGGGATGACTTTCTGCTGCAGATTAATTGGCACCTCTGAAAGAAAGTCTCCCCCCCTGAGCGTAAAGCTCCACCCTCACCACCACCACCGCCACCTTTTCCTCCCCTTGACAAACAGACAGACAGACAGACAGACAGACAGTCAGTCCAGTTCGGGAGCGCAGCTTTCATTTGGAAGCAGACCCTGCTTGTTTAAAGTCAACGACGCCAAGTTATTTTGCACTTTGAATTATATCGCTCCGTGCGAGCGGCACTCAGCCTTGGAGAAGAAAAAAATACCACTGAGCTGAGAAAGTTCTTTTTAAAAAGGTTTCCTTCCACAGCAGCTCTGAGTGAGAGAGAGAGAGAGAGATATCAGCTTTATTCTCAGTAATAATACACACACA
>NW_027139639.1:95000-97500 GCF_035084215.1 Heptranchias perlo | reverse complement strand
CCGCCGCCTTTTCCACCCCTTGACAAACAGACAGACAGACAGACAGACAGACAGACAGTCAGTCCAGTTCGGGAGCGCAGCTTTCATTTGGAAGCAGACTCTGCTTGTTTAAAGTCAACGACGCCAAGTTATTTTGCACTTTGAATTATATCGCTACGTGCGAGCGGCACTCAGCCTTGGAGAAGAAAAAAATACCACTGAGCTGAGAAAGTTCTTTTTAAAACGGTTTCCTTCCACAGCAGCTCTGAGTGAGAGAGAGAGAGAGAGAGAGATATATCAGCTTTATTCTCAGTAATAATACACACACACACACACACACACACACACACACACACAGAGACACTGGGAAAGAGCTGTTTTTCCTTTTGAATATCTCCCCACAGGGAGCTGCACCGTTCCCAGAAACACTGCAATACTGGGTCGATGCGTGGAGTGGACAGAGCAAGCCCCTTTTCCATCTCCCTGTTCTAAAAATCAATTTAAAATAATAATAAATAATATGTGTGTGTGTGTGTGTGTGTGTCGGTGTCAGTATCAGTCAGTGAGTCAGTGTCTCTCTCTCTCTCTCCCTCACACTCAGAGCTGCTGTGGAAGGAAACTTTTTTAAAAAGAACTTGCATATTGAAAGAAAGATGTGTCTCAAGCTGCCGGGCCCTGTCCATTGTCATGTCAATGGCAGGACTGCTTTCACCAGGAACCCGTTTTTCTGGGTCAGAGGTTCCAGGGGACCTGTTTTGTGCGGACTTCCCTGTGTCCGTCCCTCCCTGCCTGCCTTCCCCCCAGGACTTCCTTCTGAACACCTTTGTCGTTTGAGCGAGGGCCAAAAGCCTGCCTGTGAAAGGGAAGGATCAGCCGGTCAGCCCCCTGCTGGTCGCTGCTGCCAGTGCAGCAGGCGTGCGTGTGTCCTCGGCCTCGTGTCCAGGTCCCTCAGGGACTTGAGGCAGCTCTCCCCGGTGGTCTCGTGGTCAGGACCGGGCTTCGAATCCCAGTCGGGGGGGGATGACTTTCTGCTGCAGATTAATTGGCATGAAGGAAAGTCTCCCCTCCTGAGCGTAAAGCTCCACCCTCACCACCACCACCGCCTTTTCCTCCCCTTGACAAACGGACAGACAGACAGTCAGACAGTCAGTCCAGTTCGGGAGCGCAGCTTTCATTAAGCAATGGCATTTGTGACAACTCATCGTCTGACAGGTTGATGATTTCCCCACACGCCTCCTGCCGAATAAAAGGCTCACCCTCCCGGACACTACCCCCAGAATCACCCACCCCGCCCCCCCGGGGTGAATATTAAGCCCGAGAACACCGACTATAACCAACCGCAGTGAAAAGTTGAAGTGGCAACTCATTAACCAGATTTATTTTGGGCAACTCATTAACCAGATTTTTTGTTCATTTGGTTTATGAGTTGCCAAGTGTAAATCTGGTTAATGAGTTGCCACTTCAACTTTTCACTGCGGTTGGTTACAGTCGGTGTTCTCGGGCTTAATATTCACCCCAGGGGGGGTGTATAGCGGGCGATGGCCGGTGTGGAGTGCGTTTTTTGGGGGTTGATTTTCACTTTGCCTCGCTGGTGGAATTTGTGGGAGGCAGGCAAGGGGATTGGTGTGGGCTGGTGGGCGGCAAGGGAGATGCTTGCTTCGGGGTGTTATCCTCACTTTGGTCCGCTGGTGAGAGTAGGCAGCGGCAGGCTGGCAGGCAGGCAAGTGTGATGTAGTGTGGGGTGCAGTGCAGTGCAGTGCAGTGCGGTGCTGCCCTGTCGTTTATGAAAGGTTGTAATGACACTGCTTTGCAGCTGACCATGTCCACTGATTTGTGATGCCCGTATGGAGGCTGATATCTCAGGAAGGCCGAGGCCGATTTCCTCCGGGGACGGCTCGTCGCGTGCGGCAGGACGAGGCGCAGCGGACGGTACCGAGCGCTCGGAGGTGCGGCGCTGCCCGCCGGAGGTACAGCGAAAGGCTGCAAACCGCTTTCCGCCTGCTAACTCGGCGGCCGTCAGACCGACCGACTCCGCTTTACCACCGGAGCTAGAGTCGGGCAAGGGGCACCGAAGGGTACCGGAAGGATCGCGTTCGCACGACGGGAAGTCGACTAGCGGGCCGCCGAAAGCGAGCCGGGGGCCCCCGGTTTTTCTGTCCCACCTGGAGACTGATATCTCAGGAAGGCCGAGGCCGATTTCCTCCGGGGACGGCTCGTCGCGTGCGGCAGGACGAGGCGCAGCGGACGGTACCGAGCGCTCGGAGGTGCGGCGCTGCCCGCCGGAGGTACAGCGAAAGTCTGCGAACCGCTTTCCGCCTCCTCTCACCGCACGGCTCTCCTTTTCACCCACTGGCGGATTTTCACCCTCCGACTGCTCGCTACCGTCCGCTGCGCCTGGTCCGGGCCCTGTCCATTGTCATGTTAATGGCAGGGCGGGGCAGGACTGCTTTCACCAGGAACCCGGTTTTCTGGGTCAGAGGTTCCAGGGGACCTGTTTTGTGCGGACTTCCCTGTGTCCGTC
>NW_027139639.1:82500-85000 GCF_035084215.1 Heptranchias perlo | reverse complement strand
AGGAAACTTTTTTAAAAAGAACTTGCATATTGAAAGAAAGATGTGTCTCAAGCTGCCGGGCCCTGTCCATTGTCATGTCAATGGCAGGACTGCTTTCACCAGGAACCCGTTTTTCTGGGTCAGAGGTTCCAGGGGACCTGTTTTGTGCGGACTTCCCTGTGTCCGTCCCTCCCTGCCTGCCTTCCCCCCAGGACTTCCTTCTGAACACCTTTGTCGTTTGAGCGAGGGCCAAAAGCCTGCCTGTGAAAGGGAAGGATCAGCCGGTCAGCCCCCTGCTGGTCGCTGCTGCCAGTGCAGCAGGCGTGCGTGTGTCCTCGGCCTCGTGTCCAGGTCCCTCAGGGACTTGAGGCAGCTCTCCCCGGTGGTCTCGTGGTCAGGACCGGGCTTCGAATCCCAGTCGGGGGGGGATGACTTTCTGCTGCAGATTAATTGGCATGAAGGAAAGTCTCCCCTCCTGAGCGTAAAGCTCCACCCTCACCACCACCACCGCCTTTTCCTCCCCTTGACAAACGGACAGACAGACAGTCAGACAGTCAGTCCAGTTCGGGAGCGCAGCTTTCATTAAGCAATGGCATTTGTGACAACTCATCGTCTGACAGGTTGATGATTTCCCCACACGCCTCCTGCCGAATAAAAGGCTCACCCTCCCGGACACTACCCCCAGAATCACCCACCCCGCCCCCCCGGGGTGAATATTAAGCCCGAGAACACCGACTATAACCAACCGCAGTGAAAAGTTGAAGTGGCAACTCATTAACCAGATTTATTTTGGGCAACTCATTAACCAGATTTTTTGTTCATTTGGTTTATGAGTTGCCAAGTGTAAATCTGGTTAATGAGTTGCCACTTCAACTTTTCACTGCGGTTGGTTACAGTCGGTGTTCTCGGGCTTAATATTCACCCCAGGGGGGGTGTATAGCGGGCGATGGCCGGTGTGGAGTGCGTTTTTTGGGGGTTGATTTTCACTTTGCCTCGCTGGTGGAATTTGTGGGAGGCAGGCAAGGGGATTGGTGTGGGCTGGTGGGCGGCAAGGGAGATGCTTGCTTCGGGGTGTTATCCTCACTTTGGTCCGCTGGTGAGAGTAGGCAGCGGCAGGCTGGCAGGCAGGCAAGTGTGATGTAGTGTGGGGTGCAGTGCAGTGCAGTGCAGTGCGGTGCTGCCCTGTCGTTTATGAAAGGTTGTAATGACACTGCTTTGCAGCTGACCATGTCCACTGATTTGTGATGCCCGTATGGAGGCTGATATCTCAGGAAGGCCGAGGCCGATTTCCTCCGGGGACGGCTCGTCGCGTGCGGCAGGACGAGGCGCAGCGGACGGTACCGAGCGCTCGGAGGTGCGGCGCTGCCCGCCGGAGGTACAGCGAAAGGCTGCAAACCGCTTTCCGCCTGCTAACTCGGCGGCCGTCAGACCGACCGACTCCGCTTTACCACCGGAGCTAGAGTCGGGCAAGGGGCACCGAAGGGTACCGGAAGGATCGCGTTCGCACGACGGGAAGTCGACTAGCGGGCCGCCGAAAGCGAGCCGGGGGCCCCCGGTTTTTCTGTCCCACCTGGAGACTGATATCTCAGGAAGGCCGAGGCCGATTTCCTCCGGGGACGGCTCGTCGCGTGCGGCAGGACGAGGCGCAGCGGACGGTACCGAGCGCTCGGAGGTGCGGCGCTGCCCGCCGGAGGTACAGCGAAAGTCTGCGAACCGCTTTCCGCCTCCTCTCACCGCACGGCTCTCCTTTTCACCCACTGGCGGATTTTCACCCTCCGACTGCTCGCTACCGTCCGCTGCGCCTGGTCCGGGCCCTGTCCATTGTCATGTTAATGGCAGGGCGGGGCAGGACTGCTTTCACCAGGAACCCGGTTTTCTGGGTCAGAGGTTCCAGGGGACCTGTTTTGTGCGGACTTCCCTGTGTCCGTCCCTCCATGCCTTCCCCCCAGGACTTCCTTCTGAACACCTTTGTCGTTTGAGCGAGGGCCAAAAGCCTGCCTGTGAAAGGGAAGGATCAGCCGGTCGGACCCCTGCTGGTCGCTGCTGCCAGTGCAGCAGGCGTGCGTGTGTCCTCGGCCTCGTGTCCAGGTCCCTCAGGGACTTGAGGCAGCTCTCCCCGGTGGTCTCGTGGTCAGGACCGGGCTTCGAATCCCGGTCGGGGGGGATGACTTTCTGCTGCAGATTAATTGGCACCTCTGAAAGAAAGTCTCCCCCCCTGAGCGTAAAGCTCCACCCTCACCACCACCACCGCCACCTTTTCCTCCCCTTGACAAACAGACAGACAGACAGACAGACAGACAGTCAGTCCAGTTCGGGAGCGCAGCTTTCATTTGGAAGCAGACCCTGCTTGTTTAAAGTCAACGACGCCAAGTTATTTTGCACTTTGAATTATATCGCTCCGTGCGAGCGGCACTCAGCCTTGGAGAAGAAAAAAATACCACTGAGCTGAGAAAGTTCTTTTTAAAAAGGTTTCCTTCCACAGCAGCTCTGAGTGAGAGAGAGAGAGAGAGATATCAGCTTT
>NW_027139639.1:72500-75000 GCF_035084215.1 Heptranchias perlo | reverse complement strand
CAAGCTGCCGGGCCCTGTCCATTGTCATGTCAATGGCAGGACTGCTTTCACCAGGAACCCGTTTTTCTGGGTCAGAGGTTCCAGGGGACCTGTTTTGTGCGGACTTCCCTGTGTCCGTCCCTCCCTGCCTGCCTTCCCCCCAGGACTTCCTTCTGAACACCTTTGTCGTTTGAGCGAGGGCCAAAAGCCTGCCTGTGAAAGGGAAGGATCAGCCGGTCAGCCCCCTGCTGGTCGCTGCTGCCAGTGCAGCAGGCGTGCGTGTGTCCTCGGCCTCGTGTCCAGGTCCCTCAGGGACTTGAGGCAGCTCTCCCCGGTGGTCTCGTGGTCAGGACCGGGCTTCGAATCCCAGTCGGGGGGGGATGACTTTCTGCTGCAGATTAATTGGCATGAAGGAAAGTCTCCCCTCCTGAGCGTAAAGCTCCACCCTCACCACCACCACCGCCTTTTCCTCCCCTTGACAAACGGACAGACAGACAGTCAGACAGTCAGTCCAGTTCGGGAGCGCAGCTTTCATTAAGCAATGGCATTTGTGACAACTCATCGTCTGACAGGTTGATGATTTCCCCACACGCCTCCTGCCGAATAAAAGGCTCACCCTCCCGGACACTACCCCCAGAATCACCCACCCCGCCCCCCCGGGGTGAATATTAAGCCCGAGAACACCGACTATAACCAACCGCAGTGAAAAGTTGAAGTGGCAACTCATTAACCAGATTTATTTTGGGCAACTCATTAACCAGATTTTTTGTTCATTTGGTTTATGAGTTGCCAAGTGTAAATCTGGTTAATGAGTTGCCACTTCAACTTTTCACTGCGGTTGGTTACAGTCGGTGTTCTCGGGCTTAATATTCACCCCAGGGGGGGTGTATAGCGGGCGATGGCCGGTGTGGAGTGCGTTTTTTGGGGGTTGATTTTCACTTTGCCTCGCTGGTGGAATTTGTGGGAGGCAGGCAAGGGGATTGGTGTGGGCTGGTGGGCGGCAAGGGAGATGCTTGCTTCGGGGTGTTATCCTCACTTTGGTCCGCTGGTGAGAGTAGGCAGCGGCAGGCTGGCAGGCAGGCAAGTGTGATGTAGTGTGGGGTGCAGTGCAGTGCAGTGCAGTGCGGTGCTGCCCTGTCGTTTATGAAAGGTTGTAATGACACTGCTTTGCAGCTGACCATGTCCACTGATTTGTGATGCCCGTATGGAGGCTGATATCTCAGGAAGGCCGAGGCCGATTTCCTCCGGGGACGGCTCGTCGCGTGCGGCAGGACGAGGCGCAGCGGACGGTACCGAGCGCTCGGAGGTGCGGCGCTGCCCGCCGGAGGTACAGCGAAAGGCTGCAAACCGCTTTCCGCCTGCTAACTCGGCGGCCGTCAGACCGACCGACTCCGCTTTACCACCGGAGCTAGAGTCGGGCAAGGGGCACCGAAGGGTACCGGAAGGATCGCGTTCGCACGACGGGAAGTCGACTAGCGGGCCGCCGAAAGCGAGCCGGGGGCCCCCGGTTTTTCTGTCCCACCTGGAGACTGATATCTCAGGAAGGCCGAGGCCGATTTCCTCCGGGGACGGCTCGTCGCGTGCGGCAGGACGAGGCGCAGCGGACGGTACCGAGCGCTCGGAGGTGCGGCGCTGCCCGCCGGAGGTACAGCGAAAGTCTGCGAACCGCTTTCCGCCTCCTCTCACCGCACGGCTCTCCTTTTCACCCACTGGCGGATTTTCACCCTCCGACTGCTCGCTACCGTCCGCTGCGCCTGGTCCGGGCCCTGTCCATTGTCATGTTAATGGCAGGGCGGGGCAGGACTGCTTTCACCAGGAACCCGGTTTTCTGGGTCAGAGGTTCCAGGGGACCTGTTTTGTGCGGACTTCCCTGTGTCCGTCCCTCCATGCCTTCCCCCCAGGACTTCCTTCTGAACACCTTTGTCGTTTGAGCGAGGGCCAAAAGCCTGCCTGTGAAAGGGAAGGATCAGCCGGTCGGACCCCTGCTGGTCGCTGCTGCCAGTGCAGCAGGCGTGCGTGTGTCCTCGGCCTCGTGTCCAGGTCCCTCAGGGACTTGAGGCAGCTCTCCCCGGTGGTCTCGTGGTCAGGACCGGGCTTCGAATCCCGGTCGGGGGGGATGACTTTCTGCTGCAGATTAATTGGCACCTCTGAAAGAAAGTCTCCCCCCCTGAGCGTAAAGCTCCACCCTCACCACCACCACCGCCACCTTTTCCTCCCCTTGACAAACAGACAGACAGACAGACAGACAGACAGTCAGTCCAGTTCGGGAGCGCAGCTTTCATTTGGAAGCAGACCCTGCTTGTTTAAAGTCAACGACGCCAAGTTATTTTGCACTTTGAATTATATCGCTCCGTGCGAGCGGCACTCAGCCTTGGAGAAGAAAAAAATACCACTGAGCTGAGAAAGTTCTTTTTAAAAAGGTTTCCTTCCACAGCAGCTCTGAGTGAGAGAGAGAGAGAGAGATATCAGCTTTATTCTCAGTAATAATACACACACACACACACACACACACACACACACA
>NW_027139639.1:62500-65000 GCF_035084215.1 Heptranchias perlo | reverse complement strand
CACCAGGAACCCGTTTTTCTGGGTCAGAGGTTCCAGGGGACCTGTTTTGTGCGGACTTCCCTGTGTCCGTCCCTCCCTGCCTGCCTTCCCCCCAGGACTTCCTTCTGAACACCTTTGTCGTTTGAGCGAGGGCCAAAAGCCTGCCTGTGAAAGGGAAGGATCAGCCGGTCAGCCCCCTGCTGGTCGCTGCTGCCAGTGCAGCAGGCGTGCGTGTGTCCTCGGCCTCGTGTCCAGGTCCCTCAGGGACTTGAGGCAGCTCTCCCCGGTGGTCTCGTGGTCAGGACCGGGCTTCGAATCCCAGTCGGGGGGGGATGACTTTCTGCTGCAGATTAATTGGCATGAAGGAAAGTCTCCCCTCCTGAGCGTAAAGCTCCACCCTCACCACCACCACCGCCTTTTCCTCCCCTTGACAAACGGACAGACAGACAGTCAGACAGTCAGTCCAGTTCGGGAGCGCAGCTTTCATTAAGCAATGGCATTTGTGACAACTCATCGTCTGACAGGTTGATGATTTCCCCACACGCCTCCTGCCGAATAAAAGGCTCACCCTCCCGGACACTACCCCCAGAATCACCCACCCCGCCCCCCCGGGGTGAATATTAAGCCCGAGAACACCGACTATAACCAACCGCAGTGAAAAGTTGAAGTGGCAACTCATTAACCAGATTTATTTTGGGCAACTCATTAACCAGATTTTTTGTTCATTTGGTTTATGAGTTGCCAAGTGTAAATCTGGTTAATGAGTTGCCACTTCAACTTTTCACTGCGGTTGGTTACAGTCGGTGTTCTCGGGCTTAATATTCACCCCAGGGGGGGTGTATAGCGGGCGATGGCCGGTGTGGAGTGCGTTTTTTGGGGGTTGATTTTCACTTTGCCTCGCTGGTGGAATTTGTGGGAGGCAGGCAAGGGGATTGGTGTGGGCTGGTGGGCGGCAAGGGAGATGCTTGCTTCGGGGTGTTATCCTCACTTTGGTCCGCTGGTGAGAGTAGGCAGCGGCAGGCTGGCAGGCAGGCAAGTGTGATGTAGTGTGGGGTGCAGTGCAGTGCAGTGCAGTGCGGTGCTGCCCTGTCGTTTATGAAAGGTTGTAATGACACTGCTTTGCAGCTGACCATGTCCACTGATTTGTGATGCCCGTATGGAGGCTGATATCTCAGGAAGGCCGAGGCCGATTTCCTCCGGGGACGGCTCGTCGCGTGCGGCAGGACGAGGCGCAGCGGACGGTACCGAGCGCTCGGAGGTGCGGCGCTGCCCGCCGGAGGTACAGCGAAAGGCTGCAAACCGCTTTCCGCCTGCTAACTCGGCGGCCGTCAGACCGACCGACTCCGCTTTACCACCGGAGCTAGAGTCGGGCAAGGGGCACCGAAGGGTACCGGAAGGATCGCGTTCGCACGACGGGAAGTCGACTAGCGGGCCGCCGAAAGCGAGCCGGGGGCCCCCGGTTTTTCTGTCCCACCTGGAGACTGATATCTCAGGAAGGCCGAGGCCGATTTCCTCCGGGGACGGCTCGTCGCGTGCGGCAGGACGAGGCGCAGCGGACGGTACCGAGCGCTCGGAGGTGCGGCGCTGCCCGCCGGAGGTACAGCGAAAGTCTGCGAACCGCTTTCCGCCTCCTCTCACCGCACGGCTCTCCTTTTCACCCACTGGCGGATTTTCACCCTCCGACTGCTCGCTACCGTCCGCTGCGCCTGGTCCGGGCCCTGTCCATTGTCATGTTAATGGCAGGGCGGGGCAGGACTGCTTTCACCAGGAACCCGGTTTTCTGGGTCAGAGGTTCCAGGGGACCTGTTTTGTGCGGACTTCCCTGTGTCCGTCCCTCCATGCCTTCCCCCCAGGACTTCCTTCTGAACACCTTTGTCGTTTGAGCGAGGGCCAAAAGCCTGCCTGTGAAAGGGAAGGATCAGCCGGTCGGACCCCTGCTGGTCGCTGCTGCCAGTGCAGCAGGCGTGCGTGTGTCCTCGGCCTCGTGTCCAGGTCCCTCAGGGACTTGAGGCAGCTCTCCCCGGTGGTCTCGTGGTCAGGACCGGGCTTCGAATCCCGGTCGGGGGGGATGACTTTCTGCTGCAGATTAATTGGCACCTCTGAAAGAAAGTCTCCCCCCCTGAGCGTAAAGCTCCACCCTCACCACCACCACCGCCACCTTTTCCTCCCCTTGACAAACAGACAGACAGACAGACAGACAGACAGTCAGTCCAGTTCGGGAGCGCAGCTTTCATTTGGAAGCAGACCCTGCTTGTTTAAAGTCAACGACGCCAAGTTATTTTGCACTTTGAATTATATCGCTCCGTGCGAGCGGCACTCAGCCTTGGAGAAGAAAAAAATACCACTGAGCTGAGAAAGTTCTTTTTAAAAAGGTTTCCTTCCACAGCAGCTCTGAGTGAGAGAGAGAGAGAGAGATATCAGCTTTATTCTCAGTAATAATACACACACACACACACACACACACACACACACACACAGAGACACTGGGAAAGAGCTGATTTTCCTTTTGAATATCTCCCCA
>NW_027139639.1:55000-60000 GCF_035084215.1 Heptranchias perlo | reverse complement strand
TTGCAGCTGACCATGTCCACTGATTTGTGATGCCCGTATGGAGGCTGATATCTCAGGAAGGCCGAGGCCGATTTCCTCCGGGGACGGCTCGTCGCGTGCGGCAGGACGAGGCGCAGCGGACGGTACCGAGCGCTCGGAGGTGCGGCGCTGCCCGCCGGAGGTACAGCGAAAGGCTGCAAACCGCTTTCCGCCTGCTAACTCGGCGGCCGTCAGACCGACCGACTCCGCTTTACCACCGGAGCTAGAGTCGGGCAAGGGGCACCGAAGGGTACCGGAAGGATCGCGTTCGCACGACGGGAAGTCGACTAGCGGGCCGCCGAAAGCGAGCCGGGGGCCCCCGGTTTTTCTGTCCCACCTGGAGACTGATATCTCAGGAAGGCCGAGGCCGATTTCCTCCGGGGACGGCTCGTCGCGTGCGGCAGGACGAGGCGCAGCGGACGGTACCGAGCGCTCGGAGGTGCGGCGCTGCCCGCCGGAGGTACAGCGAAAGTCTGCGAACCGCTTTCCGCCTCCTCTCACCGCACGGCTCTCCTTTTCACCCACTGGCGGATTTTCACCCTCCGACTGCTCGCTACCGTCCGCTGCGCCTGGTCCGGGCCCTGTCCATTGTCATGTTAATGGCAGGGCGGGGCAGGACTGCTTTCACCAGGAACCCGGTTTTCTGGGTCAGAGGTTCCAGGGGACCTGTTTTGTGCGGACTTCCCTGTGTCCGTCCCTCCATGCCTTCCCCCCAGGACTTCCTTCTGAACACCTTTGTCGTTTGAGCGAGGGCCAAAAGCCTGCCTGTGAAAGGGAAGGATCAGCCGGTCGGACCCCTGCTGGTCGCTGCTGCCAGTGCAGCAGGCGTGCGTGTGTCCTCGGCCTCGTGTCCAGGTCCCTCAGGGACTTGAGGCAGCTCTCCCCGGTGGTCTCGTGGTCAGGACCGGGCTTCGAATCCCGGTCGGGGGGGATGACTTTCTGCTGCAGATTAATTGGCACCTCTGAAAGAAAGTCTCCCCCCCTGAGCGTAAAGCTCCACCCTCACCACCACCACCGCCACCTTTTCCTCCCCTTGACAAACAGACAGACAGACAGACAGACAGACAGTCAGTCCAGTTCGGGAGCGCAGCTTTCATTTGGAAGCAGACCCTGCTTGTTTAAAGTCAACGACGCCAAGTTATTTTGCACTTTGAATTATATCGCTCCGTGCGAGCGGCACTCAGCCTTGGAGAAGAAAAAAATACCACTGAGCTGAGAAAGTTCTTTTTAAAAAGGTTTCCTTCCACAGCAGCTCTGAGTGAGAGAGAGAGAGAGAGATATCAGCTTTATTCTCAGTAATAATACACACACACACACACACACACACACACACACACACAGAGACACTGGGAAAGAGCTGATTTTCCTTTTGAATATCTCCCCACGGGGAGCTGCACCGTTCCCAGAAACACTGCAATACTGGGTCGATGCGTGGAGTGGACAGAGCAAGCCCCTATTCCATCTCCCTGTTCTAAAAATCAATTAAAAATAATAATAAATAATATGTGTGTGTGTGTGTGTGTGTGTGTGTGTGTGTCGGTGTCAGTATCAGTCAGTGAGTCAGTGTCTCTCTCTCTCTCTCTCTCTCTCTCACTCAGAGCTGCTGTGGAAGGAAACTTTTTTAAAAAGAACTTGCTTATTGAAAGAAAGATGTGCCTCAAGCTGCCGGGCCCTGTCCATTGTCATGTCAATGGCAGGACTGCTTTCACCAGGAACCCGGTTTTGTGGGTCAGAGGTTCCAGGGGACCTGTTTTGTGCGGACTTCCCTGTGTCCGTCCCTCCCTGCCTGCCTTCCCCCCAGCACTTCCTGCTGAACACCTTTGTCGTTTGAGCGAGGGCCAAAAGCCTGCCTGTGAAAGGGAAGGATCAGCCGGTCAGCCCCCTGTTGGTCGCTGCTGCCAGTGCAGCAGGCGTGCGTGTGTATTCGGCCTCGTGTCCAGGTCCCTCAGGGACTTGAGGCAACTCTCCCCGGTGGTCTCGTGGTCAGGACCGGGCTTCGAATCCCGGTCGGGGGGGATGGCTTTCTGCTGCAGATTAATTGGCACCTCTGAAAGAAAGTCTCCCCTCCTGAGCGTAAAGCTCCACCCTCACCACCACCGCCGCCTTTTCCACCCCTTGACAAACAGACAGACAGACAGACAGACAGACAGACAGTCAGTCCAGTTCGGGAGCGCAGCTTTCATTTGGAAGCAGACTCTGCTTGTTTAAAGTCAACGACGCCAAGTTATTTTGCACTTTGAATTATATCGCTACGTGCGAGCGGCACTCAGCCTTGGAGAAGAAAAAAATACCACTGAGCTGAGAAAGTTCTTTTTAAAACGGTTTCCTTCCACAGCAGCTCTGAGTGAGAGAGAGAGAGAGAGAGAGATATATCAGCTTTATTCTCAGTAATAATACACACACACACACACACACACACACACACACACAGAGACACTGGGAAAGAGCTGTTTTTCCTTTTGAATATCTCCCCACAGGGAGCTGCACCGTTCCCAGAAACACTGCAATACTGGGTCGATGCGTGGAGTGGACAGAGCAAGCCCCTTTTCCATCTCCCTGTTCTAAAAATCAATTTAAAATAATAATAAATAATATGTGTGTGTGTGTGTGTGTGTGTCGGTGTCAGTATCAGTCAGTGAGTCAGTGTCTCTCTCTCTCTCTCCCTCACACTCAGAGCTGCTGTGGAAGGAAACTTTTTTAAAAAGAACTTGCATATTGAAAGAAAGATGTGTCTCAAGCTGCCGGGCCCTGTCCATTGTCATGTCAATGGCAGGACTGCTTTCACCAGGAACCCGTTTTTCTGGGTCAGAGGTTCCAGGGGACCTGTTTTGTGCGGACTTCCCTGTGTCCGTCCCTCCCTGCCTGCCTTCCCCCCAGGACTTCCTTCTGAACACCTTTGTCGTTTGAGCGAGGGCCAAAAGCCTGCCTGTGAAAGGGAAGGATCAGCCGGTCAGCCCCCTGCTGGTCGCTGCTGCCAGTGCAGCAGGCGTGCGTGTGTCCTCGGCCTCGTGTCCAGGTCCCTCAGGGACTTGAGGCAGCTCTCCCCGGTGGTCTCGTGGTCAGGACCGGGCTTCGAATCCCAGTCGGGGGGGGATGACTTTCTGCTGCAGATTAATTGGCATGAAGGAAAGTCTCCCCTCCTGAGCGTAAAGCTCCACCCTCACCACCACCACCGCCTTTTCCTCCCCTTGACAAACGGACAGACAGACAGTCAGACAGTCAGTCCAGTTCGGGAGCGCAGCTTTCATTAAGCAATGGCATTTGTGACAACTCATCGTCTGACAGGTTGATGATTTCCCCACACGCCTCCTGCCGAATAAAAGGCTCACCCTCCCGGACACTACCCCCAGAATCACCCACCCCGCCCCCCCGGGGTGAATATTAAGCCCGAGAACACCGACTATAACCAACCGCAGTGAAAAGTTGAAGTGGCAACTCATTAACCAGATTTATTTTGGGCAACTCATTAACCAGATTTTTTGTTCATTTGGTTTATGAGTTGCCAAGTGTAAATCTGGTTAATGAGTTGCCACTTCAACTTTTCACTGCGGTTGGTTACAGTCGGTGTTCTCGGGCTTAATATTCACCCCAGGGGGGGTGTATAGCGGGCGATGGCCGGTGTGGAGTGCGTTTTTTGGGGGTTGATTTTCACTTTGCCTCGCTGGTGGAATTTGTGGGAGGCAGGCAAGGGGATTGGTGTGGGCTGGTGGGCGGCAAGGGAGATGCTTGCTTCGGGGTGTTATCCTCACTTTGGTCCGCTGGTGAGAGTAGGCAGCGGCAGGCTGGCAGGCAGGCAAGTGTGATGTAGTGTGGGGTGCAGTGCAGTGCAGTGCAGTGCGGTGCTGCCCTGTCGTTTATGAAAGGTTGTAATGACACTGCTTTGCAGCTGACCATGTCCACTGATTTGTGATGCCCGTATGGAGGCTGATATCTCAGGAAGGCCGAGGCCGATTTCCTCCGGGGACGGCTCGTCGCGTGCGGCAGGACGAGGCGCAGCGGACGGTACCGAGCGCTCGGAGGTGCGGCGCTGCCCGCCGGAGGTACAGCGAAAGGCTGCAAACCGCTTTCCGCCTGCTAACTCGGCGGCCGTCAGACCGACCGACTCCGCTTTACCACCGGAGCTAGAGTCGGGCAAGGGGCACCGAAGGGTACCGGAAGGATCGCGTTCGCACGACGGGAAGTCGACTAGCGGGCCGCCGAAAGCGAGCCGGGGGCCCCCGGTTTTTCTGTCCCACCTGGAGACTGATATCTCAGGAAGGCCGAGGCCGATTTCCTCCGGGGACGGCTCGTCGCGTGCGGCAGGACGAGGCGCAGCGGACGGTACCGAGCGCTCGGAGGTGCGGCGCTGCCCGCCGGAGGTACAGCGAAAGTCTGCGAACCGCTTTCCGCCTCCTCTCACCGCACGGCTCTCCTTTTCACCCACTGGCGGATTTTCACCCTCCGACTGCTCGCTACCGTCCGCTGCGCCTGGTCCGGGCCCTGTCCATTGTCATGTTAATGGCAGGGCGGGGCAGGACTGCTTTCACCAGGAACCCGGTTTTCTGGGTCAGAGGTTCCAGGGGACCTGTTTTGTGCGGACTTCCCTGTGTCCGTCCCTCCATGCCTTCCCCCCAGGACTTCCTTCTGAACACCTTTGTCGTTTGAGCGAGGGCCAAAAGCCTGCCTGTGAAAGGGAAGGATCAGCCGGTCGGACCCCTGCTGGTCGCTGCTGCCAGTGCAGCAGGCGTGCGTGTGTCCTCGGCCTCGTGTCCAGGTCCCTCAGGGACTTGAGGCAGCTCTCCCCGGTGGTCTCGTGGTCAGGACCGGGCTTCGAATCCCGGTCGGGGGGGATGACTTTCTGCTGCAGATTAATTGGCACCTCTGAAAGAAAGTCTCCCCCCCTGAGCGTAAAGCTCCACCCTCACCACCACCACCGCCACCTTTTCCTCCCCTTGACAAACAGACAGACAGACAGACAGACAGACAGTCAGTCCAGTTCGGGA
>NW_027139639.1:47500-52500 GCF_035084215.1 Heptranchias perlo | reverse complement strand
CACCCCAGGGGGGGTGTATAGCGGGCGATGGCCGGTGTGGAGTGCGTTTTTTGGGGGTTGATTTTCACTTTGCCTCGCTGGTGGAATTTGTGGGAGGCAGGCAAGGGGATTGGTGTGGGCTGGTGGGCGGCAAGGGAGATGCTTGCTTCGGGGTGTTATCCTCACTTTGGTCCGCTGGTGAGAGTAGGCAGCGGCAGGCTGGCAGGCAGGCAAGTGTGATGTAGTGTGGGGTGCAGTGCAGTGCAGTGCAGTGCGGTGCTGCCCTGTCGTTTATGAAAGGTTGTAATGACACTGCTTTGCAGCTGACCATGTCCACTGATTTGTGATGCCCGTATGGAGGCTGATATCTCAGGAAGGCCGAGGCCGATTTCCTCCGGGGACGGCTCGTCGCGTGCGGCAGGACGAGGCGCAGCGGACGGTACCGAGCGCTCGGAGGTGCGGCGCTGCCCGCCGGAGGTACAGCGAAAGGCTGCAAACCGCTTTCCGCCTGCTAACTCGGCGGCCGTCAGACCGACCGACTCCGCTTTACCACCGGAGCTAGAGTCGGGCAAGGGGCACCGAAGGGTACCGGAAGGATCGCGTTCGCACGACGGGAAGTCGACTAGCGGGCCGCCGAAAGCGAGCCGGGGGCCCCCGGTTTTTCTGTCCCACCTGGAGACTGATATCTCAGGAAGGCCGAGGCCGATTTCCTCCGGGGACGGCTCGTCGCGTGCGGCAGGACGAGGCGCAGCGGACGGTACCGAGCGCTCGGAGGTGCGGCGCTGCCCGCCGGAGGTACAGCGAAAGTCTGCGAACCGCTTTCCGCCTCCTCTCACCGCACGGCTCTCCTTTTCACCCACTGGCGGATTTTCACCCTCCGACTGCTCGCTACCGTCCGCTGCGCCTGGTCCGGGCCCTGTCCATTGTCATGTTAATGGCAGGGCGGGGCAGGACTGCTTTCACCAGGAACCCGGTTTTCTGGGTCAGAGGTTCCAGGGGACCTGTTTTGTGCGGACTTCCCTGTGTCCGTCCCTCCATGCCTTCCCCCCAGGACTTCCTTCTGAACACCTTTGTCGTTTGAGCGAGGGCCAAAAGCCTGCCTGTGAAAGGGAAGGATCAGCCGGTCGGACCCCTGCTGGTCGCTGCTGCCAGTGCAGCAGGCGTGCGTGTGTCCTCGGCCTCGTGTCCAGGTCCCTCAGGGACTTGAGGCAGCTCTCCCCGGTGGTCTCGTGGTCAGGACCGGGCTTCGAATCCCGGTCGGGGGGGATGACTTTCTGCTGCAGATTAATTGGCACCTCTGAAAGAAAGTCTCCCCCCCTGAGCGTAAAGCTCCACCCTCACCACCACCACCGCCACCTTTTCCTCCCCTTGACAAACAGACAGACAGACAGACAGACAGACAGTCAGTCCAGTTCGGGAGCGCAGCTTTCATTTGGAAGCAGACCCTGCTTGTTTAAAGTCAACGACGCCAAGTTATTTTGCACTTTGAATTATATCGCTCCGTGCGAGCGGCACTCAGCCTTGGAGAAGAAAAAAATACCACTGAGCTGAGAAAGTTCTTTTTAAAAAGGTTTCCTTCCACAGCAGCTCTGAGTGAGAGAGAGAGAGAGAGATATCAGCTTTATTCTCAGTAATAATACACACACACACACACACACACACACACACACACACAGAGACACTGGGAAAGAGCTGATTTTCCTTTTGAATATCTCCCCACGGGGAGCTGCACCGTTCCCAGAAACACTGCAATACTGGGTCGATGCGTGGAGTGGACAGAGCAAGCCCCTATTCCATCTCCCTGTTCTAAAAATCAATTAAAAATAATAATAAATAATATGTGTGTGTGTGTGTGTGTGTGTGTGTGTGTGTCGGTGTCAGTATCAGTCAGTGAGTCAGTGTCTCTCTCTCTCTCTCTCTCTCTCTCACTCAGAGCTGCTGTGGAAGGAAACTTTTTTAAAAAGAACTTGCTTATTGAAAGAAAGATGTGCCTCAAGCTGCCGGGCCCTGTCCATTGTCATGTCAATGGCAGGACTGCTTTCACCAGGAACCCGGTTTTGTGGGTCAGAGGTTCCAGGGGACCTGTTTTGTGCGGACTTCCCTGTGTCCGTCCCTCCCTGCCTGCCTTCCCCCCAGCACTTCCTGCTGAACACCTTTGTCGTTTGAGCGAGGGCCAAAAGCCTGCCTGTGAAAGGGAAGGATCAGCCGGTCAGCCCCCTGTTGGTCGCTGCTGCCAGTGCAGCAGGCGTGCGTGTGTATTCGGCCTCGTGTCCAGGTCCCTCAGGGACTTGAGGCAACTCTCCCCGGTGGTCTCGTGGTCAGGACCGGGCTTCGAATCCCGGTCGGGGGGGATGGCTTTCTGCTGCAGATTAATTGGCACCTCTGAAAGAAAGTCTCCCCTCCTGAGCGTAAAGCTCCACCCTCACCACCACCGCCGCCTTTTCCACCCCTTGACAAACAGACAGACAGACAGACAGACAGACAGACAGTCAGTCCAGTTCGGGAGCGCAGCTTTCATTTGGAAGCAGACTCTGCTTGTTTAAAGTCAACGACGCCAAGTTATTTTGCACTTTGAATTATATCGCTACGTGCGAGCGGCACTCAGCCTTGGAGAAGAAAAAAATACCACTGAGCTGAGAAAGTTCTTTTTAAAACGGTTTCCTTCCACAGCAGCTCTGAGTGAGAGAGAGAGAGAGAGAGAGATATATCAGCTTTATTCTCAGTAATAATACACACACACACACACACACACACACACACACAGAGACACTGGGAAAGAGCTGTTTTTCCTTTTGAATATCTCCCCACAGGGAGCTGCACCGTTCCCAGAAACACTGCAATACTGGGTCGATGCGTGGAGTGGACAGAGCAAGCCCCTTTTCCATCTCCCTGTTCTAAAAATCAATTTAAAATAATAATAAATAATATGTGTGTGTGTGTGTGTGTGTGTCGGTGTCAGTATCAGTCAGTGAGTCAGTGTCTCTCTCTCTCTCTCCCTCACACTCAGAGCTGCTGTGGAAGGAAACTTTTTTAAAAAGAACTTGCATATTGAAAGAAAGATGTGTCTCAAGCTGCCGGGCCCTGTCCATTGTCATGTCAATGGCAGGACTGCTTTCACCAGGAACCCGTTTTTCTGGGTCAGAGGTTCCAGGGGACCTGTTTTGTGCGGACTTCCCTGTGTCCGTCCCTCCCTGCCTGCCTTCCCCCCAGGACTTCCTTCTGAACACCTTTGTCGTTTGAGCGAGGGCCAAAAGCCTGCCTGTGAAAGGGAAGGATCAGCCGGTCAGCCCCCTGCTGGTCGCTGCTGCCAGTGCAGCAGGCGTGCGTGTGTCCTCGGCCTCGTGTCCAGGTCCCTCAGGGACTTGAGGCAGCTCTCCCCGGTGGTCTCGTGGTCAGGACCGGGCTTCGAATCCCAGTCGGGGGGGGATGACTTTCTGCTGCAGATTAATTGGCATGAAGGAAAGTCTCCCCTCCTGAGCGTAAAGCTCCACCCTCACCACCACCACCGCCTTTTCCTCCCCTTGACAAACGGACAGACAGACAGTCAGACAGTCAGTCCAGTTCGGGAGCGCAGCTTTCATTAAGCAATGGCATTTGTGACAACTCATCGTCTGACAGGTTGATGATTTCCCCACACGCCTCCTGCCGAATAAAAGGCTCACCCTCCCGGACACTACCCCCAGAATCACCCACCCCGCCCCCCCGGGGTGAATATTAAGCCCGAGAACACCGACTATAACCAACCGCAGTGAAAAGTTGAAGTGGCAACTCATTAACCAGATTTATTTTGGGCAACTCATTAACCAGATTTTTTGTTCATTTGGTTTATGAGTTGCCAAGTGTAAATCTGGTTAATGAGTTGCCACTTCAACTTTTCACTGCGGTTGGTTACAGTCGGTGTTCTCGGGCTTAATATTCACCCCAGGGGGGGTGTATAGCGGGCGATGGCCGGTGTGGAGTGCGTTTTTTGGGGGTTGATTTTCACTTTGCCTCGCTGGTGGAATTTGTGGGAGGCAGGCAAGGGGATTGGTGTGGGCTGGTGGGCGGCAAGGGAGATGCTTGCTTCGGGGTGTTATCCTCACTTTGGTCCGCTGGTGAGAGTAGGCAGCGGCAGGCTGGCAGGCAGGCAAGTGTGATGTAGTGTGGGGTGCAGTGCAGTGCAGTGCAGTGCGGTGCTGCCCTGTCGTTTATGAAAGGTTGTAATGACACTGCTTTGCAGCTGACCATGTCCACTGATTTGTGATGCCCGTATGGAGGCTGATATCTCAGGAAGGCCGAGGCCGATTTCCTCCGGGGACGGCTCGTCGCGTGCGGCAGGACGAGGCGCAGCGGACGGTACCGAGCGCTCGGAGGTGCGGCGCTGCCCGCCGGAGGTACAGCGAAAGGCTGCAAACCGCTTTCCGCCTGCTAACTCGGCGGCCGTCAGACCGACCGACTCCGCTTTACCACCGGAGCTAGAGTCGGGCAAGGGGCACCGAAGGGTACCGGAAGGATCGCGTTCGCACGACGGGAAGTCGACTAGCGGGCCGCCGAAAGCGAGCCGGGGGCCCCCGGTTTTTCTGTCCCACCTGGAGACTGATATCTCAGGAAGGCCGAGGCCGATTTCCTCCGGGGACGGCTCGTCGCGTGCGGCAGGACGAGGCGCAGCGGACGGTACCGAGCGCTCGGAGGTGCGGCGCTGCCCGCCGGAGGTACAGCGAAAGTCTGCGAACCGCTTTCCGCCTCCTCTCACCGCACGGCTCTCCTTTTCACCCACTGGCGGATTTTCACCCTCCGACTGCTCGCTACCGTCCGCTGCGCCTGGTCCGGGCCCTGTCCATTGTCATGTTAATGGCAGGGCGGGGCAGGACTGCTTTCACCAGGAACCCGGTTTTCTGGGTCAGAGGTTCCAGGGGACCTGTTTTGTGCGGACTTCCCTGTGTCCGTCCCTCCATGCCTTCCCCCCAGGACTTCCTTCTGAACACCTTTGTCGTTTGAGCGAGGGCCAAAAGCCTGCCTGTGAAAGGGAAGGATCAGCCGGT
>NW_027139639.1:27500-32500 GCF_035084215.1 Heptranchias perlo | reverse complement strand
ATTATATCGCTCCGTGCGAGCGGCACTCAGCCTTGGAGAAGAAAAAAATACCACTGAGCTGAGAAAGTTCTTTTTAAAAAGGTTTCCTTCCACAGCAGCTCTGAGTGAGAGAGAGAGAGAGATATCAGCTTTATTCTCAGTAATAATACACACACACACACACACACACACACAGAGACACTGGGAAAGAGCTGATTTTCCTTTTGAATATCTCCCCACGGGGAGCTGCACCGTTCCCAGAGACACTGCAATACTGGGTCGATGCGTGGAGTGGACGGAGCAAGCCCCTATTCCATCTCCCTGTTCTAAAAATCAATTAAAAATAATAATAAATAATATGTGTGTGTGTGTGTGTGTGTGTGTGTGTGTGTGTGTGTCGGTGTCAGTATCAGTCAGTCAGTCAGTGTCTCTCTCTCTCTCTCTCTCTCTCTCACTCAGAGCTGCTGTGGAAGGAAACTTTTTTAAAAAGAACTTGCTTATTGAAAGAAAGATGTGTCTCAAGCTGCCGGGCCCTGTCCATTGTCATGTCAATGGCAGGGCTGCTTTCACCAGGAACCCGGTTTTGTGGGTCAGAGGTTCCAGGGGACCTGTTTTGTGCGGACTTCCCTGTGTCCGTCCCTCCCTGCCTGCCTTCCCCCCAAGACTTCCTTCTGAACAGCTTTGTCGTTTAAAATAATAATAAATAATATGTGTGTGTGTGTGTGTGTGTGTGTGTCGGTGTCAGTCAGTGAGTCAGTGTCTCTCTCTCTCCTCTCTCTCTCTCACACTCAGAGCTGCTGTGGAAGGAAACTTTTTTAAAAAGAACTTGCTTATTGAAAGAAAGATGTGTCTCAAGCTGTCGGGCCCTGTCCATTGTCATGTCAATGGCAGGACTGCTTTCACCAGGAACCCGGTTTTCTGGGTCAGAGGTTCCAGGGGACCTGTTTTGTGCGGACTTCCCTGTGTCCGTCCCTCCCTGCCTGCCTTCCCCCCAGGACTTCCTTCTGAACACCTTTGTCGTTTGAGCGAGGGCCAAAAGCCTGCCTGTGAAAGGGAAGGATCAGCCGGTCAGCCCCCTGTTGGTCGCTGCTGCCAGTGCAGCAGGCGTGCGTGTGTATTCGGCCTCGTGTCCAGGTCCCTCAGGGACTTGAGGCAACTCTCCCCGGTGGTCTTGTGGTCAGGACCGGGCTTCGAATCCCGGTCGGGGGGGATGACTTTCTGCTGCAGATTAATTGGCACCTCTGAAAGAAAGTCTCCCCTCCTGAGCGTAAAGCTCCACCCTCACCACCACCACCGCCGCCTTTTCCACCCCTTGACAAACGGACAGACAGACAGACAGACAGTCAGTCAGTCCAGTTCGGGAGCGCAGCTTTCATTTGGAAGCAGACCCTGCTTGTTTCAAGTCAACGACGCCAAGTTATTTTGCACTTTGAATTATATCGCTACGTGCGAGCGGCACTCAGCCTTGGAGAAGAAAAAAATACCACTGAGCTGAGAAAGTTCTTTTTAAAACGGTTTCCTTCCACAGCAGCTCTGAGTGAGAGAGAGAGAGAGAGAGAGAGATATCAGCTTTATTCTCAGTAATAATACACACACACACACACACACACACACACACACACTGGGAAAGAGCTGTTTTTCCTTTTGAATATCTCCCCACAGGGAGCTGCACCGTTCCCAGAAACACTGCAATACTGGGTCGATGCGTGGAGTGGACGGAGCAAGCCCCTATTCCATCTCCCTGTTCTAAAAATCAATTAAAAATAATAATAAATAATATGTGTGTGTGTGTGTGTGTGTGTGTGTGTGTCGGTGTCAGTATCAGTCAGTCAGTCAGTGTCTCTCTCTCTCTCTCACTCAGAGCTGCTGTGGAAGGAAACTTTTTTAAAAAGAACTTGCTTATTGAAAGAAAGATGTGCCTCAAGCTGCCGGGCCCTGTCCATTGTCATGTCAATGGCAGGACTGCTTTCACCAGGAACCCGGTTTTGTGGGTCAGAGGTTCCAGGGGACCTGTTTTGTGCGGACTTCCCTGTGTCCGTCCCTCCCTGCCTGCCTTCCCCCCAGCACTTCCTGCTGAACACCTTTGTCGTTTGAGCGAGGGCCAAAAGCCTGCCTGTGAAAGGGAAGGATCAGCCGGTCAGCCCCCTGTTGGTCGCTGCTGCCAGTGCAGCAGGCGTGCGTGTGTATTCGGCCTCGTGTCCAGGTCCCTCAGGGACTTGAGGCAACTCTCCCCGGTGGTCTCGTGGTCAGGACCGGGCTTCGAATCCCGGTCGGGGGGGATGGCTTTCTGCTGCAGATTAATTGGCACCTCTGAAAGAAAGTCTCCCCTCCTGAGCGTAAAGCTCCACCCTCACCACCACCGCCGCCTTTTCCACCCCTTGACAAACAGACAGACAGACAGACAGACAGACAGACAGTCAGTCCAGTTCGGGAGCGCAGCTTTCATTTGGAAGCAGACTCTGCTTGTTTAAAGTCAACGACGCCAAGTTATTTTGCACTTTGAATTATATCGCTACGTGCGAGCGGCACTCAGCCTTGGAGAAGAAAAAAATACCACTGAGCTGAGAAAGTTCTTTTTAAAACGGTTTCCTTCCACAGCAGCTCTGAGTGAGAGAGAGAGAGAGAGAGAGATATATCAGCTTTATTCTCAGTAATAATACACACACACACACACACACACACACACACACACAGAGACACTGGGAAAGAGCTGTTTTTCCTTTTGAATATCTCCCCACAGGGAGCTGCACCGTTCCCAGAAACACTGCAATACTGGGTCGATGCGTGGAGTGGACAGAGCAAGCCCCTTTTCCATCTCCCTGTTCTAAAAATCAATTTAAAATAATAATAAATAATATGTGTGTGTGTGTGTGTGTGTGTCGGTGTCAGTATCAGTCAGTGAGTCAGTGTCTCTCTCTCTCTCTCCCTCACACTCAGAGCTGCTGTGGAAGGAAACTTTTTTAAAAAGAACTTGCATATTGAAAGAAAGATGTGTCTCAAGCTGCCGGGCCCTGTCCATTGTCATGTCAATGGCAGGACTGCTTTCACCAGGAACCCGTTTTTCTGGGTCAGAGGTTCCAGGGGACCTGTTTTGTGCGGACTTCCCTGTGTCCGTCCCTCCCTGCCTGCCTTCCCCCCAGGACTTCCTTCTGAACACCTTTGTCGTTTGAGCGAGGGCCAAAAGCCTGCCTGTGAAAGGGAAGGATCAGCCGGTCAGCCCCCTGCTGGTCGCTGCTGCCAGTGCAGCAGGCGTGCGTGTGTCCTCGGCCTCGTGTCCAGGTCCCTCAGGGACTTGAGGCAGCTCTCCCCGGTGGTCTCGTGGTCAGGACCGGGCTTCGAATCCCAGTCGGGGGGGGATGACTTTCTGCTGCAGATTAATTGGCATGAAGGAAAGTCTCCCCTCCTGAGCGTAAAGCTCCACCCTCACCACCACCACCGCCTTTTCCTCCCCTTGACAAACGGACAGACAGACAGTCAGACAGTCAGTCCAGTTCGGGAGCGCAGCTTTCATTAAGCAATGGCATTTGTGACAACTCATCGTCTGACAGGTTGATGATTTCCCCACACGCCTCCTGCCGAATAAAAGGCTCACCCTCCCGGACACTACCCCCAGAATCACCCACCCCGCCCCCCCGGGGTGAATATTAAGCCCGAGAACACCGACTATAACCAACCGCAGTGAAAAGTTGAAGTGGCAACTCATTAACCAGATTTATTTTGGGCAACTCATTAACCAGATTTTTTGTTCATTTGGTTTATGAGTTGCCAAGTGTAAATCTGGTTAATGAGTTGCCACTTCAACTTTTCACTGCGGTTGGTTACAGTCGGTGTTCTCGGGCTTAATATTCACCCCAGGGGGGGTGTATAGCGGGCGATGGCCGGTGTGGAGTGCGTTTTTTGGGGGTTGATTTTCACTTTGCCTCGCTGGTGGAATTTGTGGGAGGCAGGCAAGGGGATTGGTGTGGGCTGGTGGGCGGCAAGGGAGATGCTTGCTTCGGGGTGTTATCCTCACTTTGGTCCGCTGGTGAGAGTAGGCAGCGGCAGGCTGGCAGGCAGGCAAGTGTGATGTAGTGTGGGGTGCAGTGCAGTGCAGTGCAGTGCGGTGCTGCCCTGTCGTTTATGAAAGGTTGTAATGACACTGCTTTGCAGCTGACCATGTCCACTGATTTGTGATGCCCGTATGGAGGCTGATATCTCAGGAAGGCCGAGGCCGATTTCCTCCGGGGACGGCTCGTCGCGTGCGGCAGGACGAGGCGCAGCGGACGGTACCGAGCGCTCGGAGGTGCGGCGCTGCCCGCCGGAGGTACAGCGAAAGGCTGCAAACCGCTTTCCGCCTGCTAACTCGGCGGCCGTCAGACCGACCGACTCCGCTTTACCACCGGAGCTAGAGTCGGGCAAGGGGCACCGAAGGGTACCGGAAGGATCGCGTTCGCACGACGGGAAGTCGACTAGCGGGCCGCCGAAAGCGAGCCGGGGGCCCCCGGTTTTTCTGTCCCACCTGGAGACTGATATCTCAGGAAGGCCGAGGCCGATTTCCTCCGGGGACGGCTCGTCGCGTGCGGCAGGACGAGGCGCAGCGGACGGTACCGAGCGCTCGGAGGTGCGGCGCTGCCCGCCGGAGGTACAGCGAAAGTCTGCGAACCGCTTTCCGCCTCCTCTCACCGCACGGCTCTCCTTTTCACCCACTGGCGGATTTTCACCCTCCGACTGCTCGCTACCGTCCGCTGCGCCTGGTCCGGGCCCTGTCCATTGTCATGTTAATGGCAGGGCGGGGCAGGACTGCTTTCACCAGGAACCCGGTTTTCTGGGTCAGAGGTTCCAGGGGACCTGTTTTGTGCGGACTTCCCTGTGTCCGTCCCTCCATGCCTTCCCCCCAGGACTTCCTTCTGAACACCTTTGTCGTTTGAGCGAGGGCCAAAAGCCTGCCTGTGAAAGGGAAGGATCAGCCGGTCGGACCCCTGCTGGTCGCTGCTGCCAGTGCAGCAGGCGTGCGTGTGTCCTCGGCCTCGTGTCCAGGTCCC
>NW_027139639.1:12500-17500 GCF_035084215.1 Heptranchias perlo | reverse complement strand
CCCGGTTTTCTGGGTCAGAGGTTCCAGGGGACCTGTTTTGTGCGGACTTCCCTGTGTCCGTCCCTCCCTGCCTGCCTTCCCCCCAGCACTTCCTTCTGAACACCTTTGTCGTTTCAGCGAGGGCCAAAAGCCTGCCTGTGAAAGGGAAGGATCAGCCGGTCAGCCCCCTGTTGGTCGCTGCTGCCAGTGCAGCAGGCGTGCGTGTGTATTCGGCCTCGTGTCCAGGTCCCTCAGGGACTTGAGGCAACTCTCCCCGGTGGTCTTGTGGTCAGGACCGGGCTTCGAATCCCGGTCGGGGGGGATGGCTTTCTGCTGCAGATTAATTGGCACCTCTGAAAGAAAGTCTCCCCTCCTGAGCGTAAAGCTCCACCCTCACCACCACCGCCGCCTTTTCCACCCCTTGACAAACAGACAGACAGACAGACAGACAGTCAGTCCAGTTCGGGAGCGCAGCTTTCATTTGGAAGCAGACCCTGCTTGTTTCAAGTCAACGACGCCAAGTTATTTTGCACTTTGAATTATATCGCTCCGTGCGAGCGGCACTCAGCCTTGGAGAAGAAAAAAATACCACTGAGCTGAGAAAGTTCTTTTTAAAACGGTTTCCTTCCACAGCAGCTCTGAGTTTAAGAGAGAGAGAGAGAGAGATATCAGCTTTATTCTCAGTAATAAAACACACACACACACACACACACACACAGAGACACTGGGAAAGAGCTGTTTTTCCTTTTGAATATCTCCCCACAGGGAGGTGCACCGTTCCCAGAGACACTGCAATACTGGGTCGATGCGTGGAGTGGACGGAGCAAGCCCCTAGTCCATCTCCCTGTTCCAAAAATCAATTTAATATATGGTCCCCAGATAGGGGACGTATCAGATATTAAACTGATAAGAACAGATTTTTTTTTTTTTCCAAAAAATATACTTTATTCATAAAAATTTGCAGCAGTACATACAAAACAGTTGTCATATCACTTTCCAAACGTACACAATACAGATTATACAATTTGCAGGTTACGTTAAGTGCAGTACAATGAAAACATTGGACATCATTACAGTTCATGACACTCTCGGGTGTCTCATTGCATCATACTCAACACAGATTATTGATTACAGATTCATTTCTGGTCCATTTCAGATTCATTACAGTTACATTACAGCAATTTGAATTTTACATTCTGCCCGAGGGGGTTTTTCCCTGATTGCAGCCCCTCGGTTTACAATGTCGGGAAGGCTCTAAACGGTTGCCTTTCCCCACAGGGCCTTTGCGGCGGCCGCACCCATCCTCAGTGCGTCCCTCAGCACGTAGTCCTGGACCTTGGAATGTGCCAGTCTGCAACACTCGGTCGAGGACAGCTCCTTGTGCTGGAAGACCAGCAAGTTTCGGGCAGACCAAAGGGCGTCTTTCACCGAGTTGATGGTCTTCCAGCAGCAGCCGATGTCCGTCTCAGTGTGCGTCCCCGGGAACAGCCCGTAGAGCACAGAAACCTGTGTTACGGAACTGCTCGGGACGAACCTGGACAGATACCACTGCATCTCTCTCCAGACCTTCTTTGCAAAGGCACATTCCATAAGGAGATGGGTGACGGTCTCGTCTCCACCGCAGCCTCCTCTGGGACAGCGCGCGGTGGCGCTGAGAGCCCGGGAGTGCATGAAGGATCTGACGGGAAGGGCCCTTCTCACCACCAGCCAAGCTAGGTCTTGGTGCTTGTTAAACTGATAAGAACAGATACTACACTTGATCTTAGCCAAAAGGCCGAGAAGCGATACCGCGCTCGATGCGAATTGATCTCGGGTCCTGTTTGCCCTCCCTCTTTGTTCTCTGGCTGCCGGTGTTGAAAGCAGTCTCGAAGCACTGCCGTTCTCTCCCACTCTGGCCACATTTTTTGCCACCGTTTCTAATTGCAACAGTGGATGAGTTTAAAGAAGTTGCCGTTTTTTCCTTTCTTGCCAGGATTGCTTGACAGATTGGTAAATTTGCCAGTAGGCCACCAATCAGATGGGGGAGGGTTGTGTCTCAACGGACCTCCGTCAGTCAGTCTCAGTCACTAACGAACTGCCGTGGAAGGAAACCTCTTTGAGTAAAACTAGTGACGTGACGTGTCTCACAGCGAGTGAGTGAGATTGCAACGGCCAATTGAGAAAGAGGTGAGGTGCTGACAATCAGCAGCTCGTGTTGAAATATTCATTCCACGGCAGGCAAGACCAATCAAAAAAAATACTGCAGATGCTGGCTCGGCTCGGCTGGCTGGCTGGCTGGCTGGCTGGAAATGGGAAATAAAAACACAAGGCGTGTTAAAGGCTGGTTAAACTGTCGAAAGAAACAAGGCGTTAATGTTTCAGAAGCGCCTATTGAAAGGTGTCTCTCAAGCTGCTCCCTGACTGGGCCCTGTCCGTTGTCATGTTAATCGCTGGTTAAACTGTCGGAAGAAACACGGCGTTAATGTTTCAGAAGCGCCTATTGAAAGACGTCTCTCAAGCTGCTCCCTGACTGGGCCCTGTCCGTTGTCATGTTAATCGCTGGTTAAACTGTCGGAAGAAACAAGGCGTTAATGTTTCAGAAGCGCCTATTGAAAGGTGTCTCTCAAGCTGCTCCCTGACTGGGCCCTGTCCGTTGTCATGTTAATCCCAGGGCGGGGCGGGACTGCTTTGACCGGGAGACCTGTTTTCTGGGACGCAGGTGTGACATTCCAGGGAGGCACCTACTTTGTGCTGATTCGAAACGACCACGACAACGGCAACTTGCAGTTCTATATTACAACAACAACAACGCGCGTGTGGTAGTTGGGAGGGGCTGCGTTCGCGCTCTCCCCCCTGCATTGAAACTCAAAGTTCGATTTTCAATCCCATAGTCCACCAATCGGATGGGAGACGGTGTGTGTGTGTGTGTGTGTGTGTGTGTCAGTGTCAGTGTCAGTGTCAGTGTCAGTCAGTGTCTCTCTCTCTCTCTCTCTCTCTCTCACTCTTACTCAGAGCTGCTGTGGAAGGAAACCTTTTTAAAAAGAACTTGCATATTGAAAAAAAGATGTGTCTCAAGCTGCCGGGGCCCTGTCCATTGTCACGTTAATGGCAGGACGGGGCAGGACTGCTTTGACCAGGAGACCTGTTTTCTGGGACGCAGGTGTGAGATTCCAGGGGACCTGCTTTGTGCTGATTTCCCTGCCTCCCTCCCTCCCCCCCAGGACTTCCTTCTGAACACCTTTGTCGTTTGAGCGAGGGCCAAAAGCCTGCCTGTGAAAGGGAAGGATCAGCCGGTCAGCCCCCTGTTGGTCGCTGCTGCCAGTGCAGCAGGCGTGCGTGTGTCCTCGGCCTCGTGTCCAGGTCCCTCAGGGACTTGAGGCAGCTCTCCCCGGTGGTCTCGTGGTCAGGACCGGGCTTCGAATCCCAGTCGGGGGGGGGATGACTTTCTGCTGCAGATTAATTGGCATGAAGGAAAGTCTCCCCTCCTGAGCGTAAAGCTCCACCCTCACCACCACCACCGCCTTTTCCTCCCCTTGACAAACGGACAGACAGACAGTCAGACAGTCAGTCCAGTTCGGGAGCGCAGCTTTCATTAAGCAATGGCATTTGTGACAACTCATCGTCTGACAGGTTGATGATTTCCCCACACGCCTCCTGCCGAATAAAAGGCTCACCCTCCCGGACACTACCCCCAGAATCACCCACCCCGCCCCCCCGGGGTGAATATTAAGCCCGAGAACACCGACTGCAACCAACCGCAGTGAAAAGTTGAAGTGGCAACTCATTAACCAGATTTATTTTGGGCAACTCATTAACCAGATTTTTTGTTCATTTGGTTTATGAGTTGCCAAGTGTAAATCTGGTTAATGAGTTGCCACTTCAACTTTTCACTGCGGTTGGTTACAGTCGGTGTTCTCGGGCTTAATATTCACCCCAGGGGGGGTGTATAGCGGGCGATGGCCGGTGTGGAGTGCGTTTTTTGGGGGTTGATTTTCACTTTGCCTCGCTGGTGGAATTTGTGGGAGGCAGGCAAGGGGATTGGTGTGGGCTGGTGGGCGGCAAGGGAGATGCTTGCTTCGGGGTGTTATCCTCACTTTGGTCCGCTGGTGAGAGTAGGCAGCGGCAGGCAGGCCGGCAGGCAGGCAGGCAAGTGTGATGTAGTGTGGGGTGCAGTGCAGTGCGGTGCAGTGCAGTGCTGCCCTGTCGTTTATGAAAGGTTGTAATGACACTGCTTTGCAGCTGACCATGTCCACTGATTTGTGACGCCCGTATGGAGGCTGATATCTCAGGAGGGCCGAGGCCGATTTCCTCCGGGGACGGCTCGTCGCGTGCGGCAGGACGAGGCGCAGCGGACGGTACCGAGCGCTCGGAGGTGCGGCGCTGCCCGCCGGAGGTACAGCGAAAGGCTGCAAACCGCTTTCCGCCTGCTAACTCGGCGGCCGTCAGACCGACCGACTCCGCTTTACCACCGGAGCTAGAGTCGGGCAAGGGGCACCGAAAGGTACCGGAAGGATCGCGTTCGCACGACGGGAAGTCGACTAGCGGGCCGCCGAAAGCGAGCCGGGGGCCCCCGGTTTTTCTGTCCCACCTGGAGACTGATATCTCAGGAAGGCCGAGGCCGATTTCCTCCGGGGACGGCTCGTCGCGTGCGGCAGGACGAGGCGCAGCGGACGGTACCGAGCGCTCGGAGGTGCGGCGCTGCCCGCCGGAGGTACAGCGAAAGTCTGCGAACCGCTTTCCGCCTCCTCTCACCGCACGGCTCTCCTTTTCACCCACTGGCGGATTTTCACCCTCCGACTGCTCGCTACCGTCCGCTGCGCCTGGTCCGGGCCCTGTCCATTGTCATGTTAATGGCAGGGCGGGGCAGGACTGCTTTCACCAGGAACCCGGTTTTCTGGGTCAGAGGTTCCAGGGGACCTGTTTTGTGCGGACTTCCCTGTGTCCGTCCCTCCATGCCTTCCCCCCAGGACTTCCTTCTGAACACCTTTGTCGTTTGAGCGAGGGCCAAAAGCCTGCCTGTGAAAGGGAAGGATCAGCCGGTC
>NW_027139639.1:5000-7500 GCF_035084215.1 Heptranchias perlo | reverse complement strand
AGAACACCGACTGTAACCAACCGCAGTGAAAAGTTGAAGTGGCAACTCATTAACCAGATTTATTTTGGGCAACTCATTAACCAGATTTTTTGTTCATTTGGTTTATGAGTTGCCAAGTGTAAATCTGGTTAATGAGTTGCCACTTCAACTTTTCACTGCGGTTGGTTACAGTCGGTGTTCTCGGGCTTAATATTCGCCCCGGGGGTGGGGTGTATAGCGGGCGATGGCCGGTGTGGAGTGCGTTTTTTGGGGGTTGATTTTCACTTTGCCTCGCTGGTGGAATTTGTGGGAGGCAGGCAAGGGGATTGGTGTGGGCTGGTGGGCGGCAAGGGAGATGCTTGCTTCGGGGTGTTATCCTCACTTTGGTCCGCTGGTGAGAGTAGGCAGCGGCAGGCAGGCAGGCAGGCAGGCAGGCAGGCAGGCAGGCAGGCAGGCAAGTGTGATGTAGTGTGGGGTGCAGTGCAGTGCGGTGCAGTGCTGCCCTGTCGTTTATGAAAGGTTGTAATGACACTGCTTTGCAGCTGACCATGTCCACTGATTTGTGACGCCCGTATGGAGGCTGATATCTCAGGAGGGCCGAGGCCGATTTCCTCCGGGGACGGCTCGTCGCGTGCGGCAGGACGAGGCGCAGCGGACGGTACCGAGCGCTCGGAGGTGCGGCGCTGCCCGCCGGAGGTACAGCGAAAGGCTGCAAACCGCTTTCCGCCTGCTAACTCGGCGGCCGTCAGACCGACCGACTCCGCTTTACCACCGGAGCTAGAGTCGGGCAAGGGGCACCGAAGGGTACCGGAAGGATCGCGTTCGCACGACGGGAAGTCGACTAGCGGGCCGCCGAAAGCGAGCCGGGGGCCCCCGGTTTTTCTGTCCCACCTGGAGACTGATATCTCAGGAAGGCCGAGGCCGATTTCCTCCGGGGACGGCTCGTCGCGTGCGGCAGGACGAGGCGCAGCGGACGGTACCGAGCGCTCGGAGGTGCGGCGCTGCCCGCCAGAGGTACAGCGAAAGTCTGCGAACCGCTTTCCGCCTCCTCTCACCGCACGGCTCTCCTTTTCACCCACTGGCGGATTTTCACCCTCCGACTGCTCGCTACCGTCCGCTGCGCCTGGTCCGGGCCCTGTCCATTGTCATGTTAATGGCAGGGCGGGGCAGGACTGCTTTCACCAGGAACCCGGTTTTCTGGGTCAGAGGTTCCAGGGGACCTGTTTTGTGCGGACTTCCCTGTGTCCGTCCCTCCCTGCCTGCCTTCCCCCCAGGACTTCCTTCTGAACACCTTTGTCGTTTGAGCGAGGGCCAAAAGCCTGCCTGTGAAAGGGAAGGATCAGCCGGTCAGCCCCCTGTTGGTCGCTGCTGCCAGTGCAGCAGGCGTGCGTGTGTATTCGGCCTCGTGTCCAGGTCCCTCAGGGACTTGAGGCAACTCTCCCCGGTGGTCTCGTGGTCAGGACCGGGCTTCGAATCCCGGTCGGGGGGGATGACTTTCTGCTGCAGATTAATTGGCACCTCTGAAAGAAAGTCTCCCCTCCTGAGCGTAAAGCTCCACCCTCACCACCACCGGCGCCTTTTCCACCCCTTGACAAACAGACAGACAGACAGACAGTCAGTCAGTCCAGTTCGGGAGCGCAGCTTTCATTTGGAAGCAGACCCTGCTTGTTTAAAGTCAACGACGCCAAGTTATTTTGCACTTTGAATTATATCGCTCCGTGCGAGCGGCACTCAGCCTTGGAGAAGAAAAAAATACCACTGAGCTGAGAAAGTTCTTTTTAAAACGGTTTCCTTCCACAGCAGCTCTGAGTGAGAGAGAGAGAGAGAGAGAGAGAGATATCAGCTTTATTCTCAGTAATAACACACACACACACACACACACACACACAGAGACACTGGGAAAGAGCTGTTTTTCCTTTTGAATATCTCCCCACGGGGAGCTGCACCGTTCCCAGAAACACTGCAATACTGGGTCGATGCGTAGAGTGGACAGAGCAAGCCCCTAGTCCATCTCCCTGTTCTAAAAATCAATTAAAAATAAAAGTAAATAATATGTGTGTGTGTGTGTGTCGGTGTCAGTATCAGTCAGTGAGTCAGTGTCTCTCTCTCTCTCTCTCTCTCTCTCTCACTCAGAGCTGCTGTGGAAGGAAACTTTTTTAAAAAGAACTTGCTTATTGAAAGAAAGATGTGTCTCAAGCTGCCGGGCCCTGTCCATTCTCCTGTCAATGGCAGGACTGCTTTCACCAGGAACCCGGTTTTCTGGGTCAGAGGTTCCAGGGGACCTGTTTTGTGCGGACTTCCCTGTGTCCGTCCCTCCCTGCCTGCCTTCCCCCCAGCACTTCCTTCTGAACACCTTTGTCGTTTCAGCGAGGGCCAAAAGCCTGCCTGTGAAAGGGAAGGATCAGCCGGTCAGCCCCCTGTTGGTCGCTGCTGCCAGTGCAGCAGGCGTGCGTGTGTCCTCGGCCTCGTGTCCAGGTCCCTCAGGGACTTGAGGCAACTCTCCCCGGTGGTCTTGTGGTCA
>NW_027139638.1:0-128600 GCF_035084215.1 Heptranchias perlo | reverse complement strand
TACCCCGTTTTAGAATTGTACATTTAGTTTATATTGCCTCTCCTCGTTCTTCCTGCCAAAATGAATCACTTCACATTTTTCTGTGTTAAATTTCATCTGCCATGTGTCTGCCCATTTCACCAGTCCGTCTTATCCTCTTGAAGTCTGTTACTATCCCCCACATTGTTTACAACATTTCTGAGTTTCATGTCATCTGCAAACTTTGAAATTATACCCTCTGTACCCAAGTCCAGGTCATTAATATATATCAAAAAGAGCAGTGGTCCTAATACTGACCCTGGGGAACACCACTGTACACTCCCCTCCAGTCTGAAAACAACTGTTCCCCACTACTCTCTGCTTTCTGTCCCTTCGTCAATCTTGTATCCACACTGCCCCTGTCCTTTTAATCCCATGGTGTATTCTAATATTACTGATCTGGTCGATTTCTCATGGTGAGCTGCAGTGTTGTGGGTGAAGACCTCATTGCTCAGTGCCTGTTATCATCATCAATCAAACTGTTTTGGATTTGTTTACATTTAAGCAATTGGATACGTGATTGGTCATTTGACGGATGGCTCTGCATCTTTGCCCTTAACTCCATTTCAGGTGCGGCCCCCTTGGAAGGCGTGGCGACCCCACGGTGACCCCGGGGCCGGGCGGCGGTGACCTCACCTTTTGGAGGCTGTTCTCGCCGTAGCCCCTTATTTTAGTTCCTTGGTAAGTGTTGCAGTGTGTTTATCAGTCGGTAATGGTGTTATTTCCAGACAGCTGGTATTCTGGTTCTTGGTTTGTTTGTCTCCAGCCCTGAACCGGGTCCAGCTGCTCGGCGGGTTGGGCAGGACCCTGTGATGCGACAGGTCGATGGCAAGAATCCTGTAACAATCTTCTCGTTGGCAACCAATGAAATGTGGCGATCAGGGGACAGCGATACATTTGCGTCAGGTAATGACACCAAACACCTCCTGAATGTCTGCTGCTGAGTGAGGTGTGAGCCTCAGAATGTGTCTCGTGTGAGCCCTAGTGCTAAGCTCACCATAAAACTAAGGTGCAATCGAGTTGCATTGAAACTACAGCACAGAAACAGGCCATTTGGCCCAACTGGTCTATGCCGGCCTTTATGTTCCACACGAGCCTCCTCCCTCCCTACTTCATCTCACCCTATCAGCATATCCTTCTATTCCTTTCTCCCTCTCGTGTTTATGTAGCTTCCCCTTAAATGCATCGACACTATTCACCTCAACCACTCCTCGTGGTAGCGAGTTCCACATTTTCACCACTCTCTGGGTGAAGAGGTTTCTCCTGAATTCCCTATTGGATTTATTAATGACTACCTTAGCCCCTAGCCTCTGGTCTCCCGCGCAAGTGGAAAACATCCCAGGACGCTTCACAAGCCGTTTTCAAACAAAATTTGACACCGAGCCACATAAGGAAATATTAGGACAGGTGACCAAAAGCCTGGTCAAATCGGTAGGTTTTAAGGAGTGTATTAAAGGAGGAGAGAGAGAGGGAGGGAGACGGAGAGGTTTAAGGAGGGAATTCCAGAGCTGAGGGCCTAGGCAGCTGAAGGCACGGCCGCCAGTGGTGGAGCGATGAAAATTTGGGATGCACAAAAGGCGAGAATTGGAAGAGTGCAGAGATAGGAACATAGGAACAGGAGTAGGCCATTCAGCCCCTCGTGCCTGCTCCGCCATTTGATAAGATCGTGGCTGATCTGTGATCTAACTCCATATACCTGCCTTTGGCCCATATCCCTTAATACCTTTGGTTGCCAAAAAGCTATCTATCTCAGATTTAAATTTAGCAATTGAGCCAGTATCAATTGCCGTTTGCGGAAGAGAGTTCCAAACTTCTACCACCCTTTGTGTGTAGAAATGTTTTCTAATCTCACTCCTGAAAGGTCTGGCTCTAATTTTTAGACTGTGCCCCCTACTCCTAGAATCCCCAACCAGCGGAAATAGTTTCTCTCCATCCAACCTATCCGTTCCCCTTAATATCTTATAAACTTCGATCAGATCACCCCTTAACCTTCGAAACTCTACAGAATACAACCCCAATTTGTGTAATCTCTCCTCATAACTTAACCCTTGAAGTCCGGGTATCATTCCAGTAAACCTACGCTGCACTCCCTCCAAGGCCAATATGTCCTTCCGAAGGTGCGGTGCCCAGAACTGCTCACAGGTGCGGTCTAACCAGGTTTTGTATAGCTGCAGCATAACTTCTGCCCCCTTGTACTTTAGTCCTCTAGATATAAAGGCCAGCATTCCATTAGCCTTCTTGATTATTTTCTGCACCTGTTCATGACACTTCAATGATCTCTGTACCTGAACCCCTAAGTCCCTTTGGACATCCACTGTTTTTAACTTTTTACCATTTAGAAAGTACCCTGTTCTATCCTTTTTTGATCCAAAGTGGATGACCTCACATGAAGAGTGCAGAGATAGGAACATAGGAACAGGAGTAGGCCATTCAGCCCCTCGTGCCTGCTCCGCCATTTGATAAGATCGTGGCTGATCTGTGATCTAACTCCATATACCTGCCTTTGGCCCATATCCCTTAATACCTTTGGTTGCCAAAAAGCTATCTATCTCAGATTTAAATTTAGCAATTGAGCTCGTATCAATTGCCGTTGAATTCCATTTGCCACAGTTTTGCCCATTCACCTAATCTATCGATATCCCTTTGTAATTTTATGTTTCCATCTACACTGCTTACAATGCCACCAATCTTTGTGTCATCGGCAAATTTAGATGAGACTTTCTATGCCTTCATCTAAGCCGTTAATAAATATTGTGAATAATTGAGGCCCCAAGACAGATCCCTGCGGGACTCCACTAGTCACATCCTGCCAATGTGAGTACCTACCCACTATCCCTACTCTCTGTCGCCTTTCGCTCAGCCAACTTCCTAACCAAGTCCGTACTTTTCCCTCGATTCCATGGGCTTCTATCTTAGCTAACAGTCTCTTATGTGGGACCTTATCAAATGCCTTCTGGAAGTCCATATAAATAACATCCATTGACATTCCCCTGTCCACTACTTTAGTCACCTCTTCAAAAAATTCAATCAGGTTTGTCAGGCACGACCTACCTTTCACAAATCCATGCTGGCTCTCTCTGATTAACTGAAAATTCTCGAGGTGTTCAGTCACCCTATCCTTAATTATCGACTCCAGCATTTTCCCCACAACAGATGTTAGGCTAACTGGTCTATAATTCTCTGGTTTCCCTCTTGCTCCTTTCTTAAAAAGCAGAGTGACATGTGCAATTTTCCAATCTAGCGGGACAGTTCCTGAATCGAGAGAACTTTGAAAGATTATAGTTCGGGCATCTGCAATGTGCTCACCTGCTTCCTTTAAAACCCTGGGATGGAAACCATCTGGTCCTGGGGATTTGTCACTCTTTAGTGCTATTATTTTCTTCATTACTGTTGCTTTACTTATGTTAATTTTATTGAGTCCCTGTCCCCGATTCAGATCAGAGAGTTGTAGGGCTGGAGGAGGTTACAGAGATAGGGAGGGGGCGAGGCCATGGAGGGATTTGAAAACAAGGATGAGAATTTTAAAATTGAGGTGTTCCCAGACCTGGAGCCAAAGTAGGTCGGTGAGCACAGGGGTGATGGGTGAACGGGACTTGGTGCGAGTTAGGATACGAGCAGCAGAGTTTTGGATGAGCTGAAGTTTAGGGAGGGTGGAAGACGGGAGGCCGGCCAGGAGACCATTGGAATGGTCCAGTCTGGAGGTAACAAAGGCATGGATGAGGGTTTCTGCAGCAGATGAGCTGAGGCGGGGCGGAGACGGGCGATGTTGCGGAGGTGGAAGTAGGCGATCTTGGTGATGGAGAGGATATGTGGTCAGAAGCTCATCTCAGGGTCAAATAGGACGCCAAGGATGTGGAACGGTCTGATTCAGCTTCAGTCAGTGACCAGAGAGGGGTGGAGTCGGTGGCCTAGGGAGCAGTTTGCAGTGGGGACCGAAGACAATGGCTTCGGTCTTCCCAATATTTAATTGGAGGAAATTTTTGCTCATCCAGTACTGGATGTCGGACAAGCAATGTGAAAAACGAGAGACAGTGGTGGGGTCGAGGGAGGTGGTGGTGAGGTAGAGCTGGGTGTCGTCAGTGTACATGTGGAACCTGATGATGTCGCCGAGGGGCAGCATGTAGATGAGAAATAGGAGGGGGCCAAGGATCGATCCTTGGGGACTCCAGAGGTAACGGTGTGGGAGAGAGAAGAGAAGCCATTACAGGAGATTCTCCGATACGACTGGATAGATAAGAATGGAAGCAGGTGAAGGCAGTCCCACCCAGCTGGACAATGGAGGAGAGGCGTTGGAGGCGGATGGAGTGGTCAATCGTGTGAAAGGCTGCAGACAGGTGGAGAAGGATGAGGAGGGAGAGTTCACCACGGTCACAGTCACAGAGGATCTCATTTGTGACTTTGATAAGGGCCGTTTTGATAAGGGGCGGAAACCTGATTGGAGGGATTCAAACATGGAGTTATGGGAAAGATGGACACGGATTTGGGAGACGACAACATGTTGAAGGACTTTGGAGAGGAAAGGGAGGTTGGAGATGGGGGGGTAGTTTGCAAGGACAGAGGGGGTCAAGGGTGGGTTTTTTGAGGAGCGGGTGATGACAGCAGATTTGAAGGGAAGGGGGACAGCACCTGAGGAGAGGGAACCGTTAACAATATCAGCTGGCATGGGGGCCAGGAAGGGAAGTTGGGTGGTCAGCAGTTTAGTGGGAATAGGGTCGAGGGAGAAGGAGGTGGGTCTCATGGTCAAGATGAGTTTGGAGAGAGAATGAGGAGAGACAGGAGAGAAATTAGAGAAAGATTCAGGGCTAGGACGGGGGGGATCCTTAGGGGAAGTTTGGCTCGGTGAGCGAGGGGGAGGGAGGGAAGTGTCAGAGGCAGCTGAACTCAATCTTAGTGACAAAGAAGTCGATGAGCTCCATCAATAATCTTGCACTCAATGCATTCAGATACTTTCATTAATGCTTAATTATGTATAGAAGTGGAACTATATATTAATTACACAAGTCTACATTAGTTACATTAATGTAGTTACATTAATAAATAGGAATAAACAATTATACATTAGTTCCAATAATATACATTAAGTCACATTAACTTAATAGTTCAATTAATATACATTGATAACTGTTAATATGTACCAATAGTTTGTTTAATCTATATATCTATATTTTATATAAACATCTGCGTCTCTGCACACTTTCTGTCTGCATTGCCTGTCCTCACATTTTATCACTGTTATGTCAACTTTTTCCTATTATAAACTGTTGTGCCCATGTTATGTGGGATTTACCGATGTGAACTGCCCACCCTGTAACCCCACAGTCTGTACATGGCGGGGCTTTTCCCCACAACTCACTCAACGTTGACTGAAAATCTTTTAGCTGAAATGTTTTTTGATCTGCCCTTTTTTCTCAGTAACTGAAATTTCTAAGAAGTTTCATTTCTAGAAGTGTTTCACAGCCAGCAGAGGCTTTTAATTGTCTCTCAGTTTAATGTATGCAGGGAAATGCAGTAGCAAGGTAATATCAAAAAATAAAATCTTTCATCATAACCAGCTTTATCCTTTGAATTGTCTTGGTGTCTTTTAAATCTTTCATTCAGAGACCTCAGTCTCTCACAGATGCCTGGGCTTTGGGCTTGTTGAGTTTGCCCAGAGCTGTGATGGTGTGGGTTGAATTTGAATTGGAAAGTCTGAGCATGTACAGTATCCCTAATTTCCCAGGATGTATCAGCACAGTTCACTCAGCTGTACTGATGGAATATTTTGCTGCAGTTTCTAGCAATTTCTGAAGAAACGCAAGAGGGAAGTGTCAGATAAAGTTTATTTGAAGAATTGTGAAATGGAGAGCCAGGAGGGTGAGTGGGAGTAAGGTTTTATGGACAGGAAGTTCTTGCAAATTAAGAAAAGAGCCAGAATCAACAGCAGGCTGCATTTGTGATAATGGGGGAAATATGGTGCTCACAAGCTCTGTTCCCATTGACTGGACTCGTTCCTTCTCCTGTATCCACACAATTACATCGCATCCCAGACCCCTTCACCACTGTTCTTCCTACCACCCCCTCCCATCACTACCCTTCCTTTGAGCTACCCACTAAACCCTGACCCTTGTTCTGCAGGTACTCACCTCACCCCTAACCCTCCGTCCATCCTTCCCCAACCCTGCTTACTCCACCCAAGGGTGGGGGGGCTGGTGAGAGGTCAGATTCTTTCACAAGCTCAACCTGTTTGCCCCGCCCCCGCCCGCCGTTCCGACCGGTGGCCCCGCCCCCGCCCGCCGTTCCGACCGGTGGCCCCGCCCCCGCCCGCCGTTCCGACCGGTGGCCCCGCCCCCGCCCACCGTTCCGACCGGTGCCCCCGCCCCGCCCGCCGTTCCGACCGGTGCCCCCGCCCGCCGTTCCGACCGGTGCCCCCGCCCGCCGTTCCGACCGGTGCCCCCGCCGGCCGTTCCGCCCGGTGCCCCCGGCCGTTCCGCCCGGTGCCCCCGCCCCCTCCCGCCGTTCCGACCGCCCCCGCCGGCCGTTCCGACCGGTGCCCCTGCCCCCAAAAATTCCCCGATCATTTTAGTGGGACTAAATGGACATCTTTTTCAACGAGCCGACGCAGGCAGGATGGGCCGAATGGTGTCTGAGTGTACGGTTCTATCATGGGGAGGCGTGAATCACCTCGGGATTGTGTGACGTGACGTGTATCAGGCTCAACAATGCTTTGGTAAAGTTATTGCTCAATTATTGCAGGAGACATCAGCCAGAAGACAACTTGGCATCGAATCTCCATCTTCAGACCTGGTTTGAGGGATTTGGCGTATCAGTATGTGAAGAAAGGGTAGGTGAAGATCACACCCGTCCTCCACAGGGCTCTCTGGTTTGTCTCCTGACACAGCACAGCTTCACTATCAGATATCAGCAGATGAACCTGTTGACTCTGTGTTGTCTCCTGACTGAGCAGAGGTGGGTAGGGGCAGACACTGTCTCTCAGTTACAGACCCAGTGGGTGGGGGCAGACACTGTCTCTCAGTTACAGACCCAGTGGGTGGGGGCAGACACTGTCTCTCAGTTACAGACCCAGTGGGTGGGGGCAGACACTGTCTCTCTGTTACAGACCCAGTGGGTGGGGGCAGACACTGTCTCTCAGTTACAGACCCAGTGGGTGGGGGCAGACACTGTCTCTCTGTTACAGACCCAGTGGGTGGGGGCAGACACTGTCTCTCAGTTACAGACCCAGTGGGTGGGGGCAGACACTGTCTCTCAGTTACAGACCCAGTGGGCGGGGGCAGACACTGTCTCTCAGTTCCAGACCCAGTGGGTAGGGGCAGACACTGTCTCTCTCACAGTTACAGACCCAGTGTGCGGGGGCAGACACTGTCTCTCAGTTACAGACCCAGTGGGTGGGGGCAGACACTGTCTCTCAGTTACAGACCCAGTGGGTGGGGGCAGACACTGTCTCTCAGTTACAGACCCAGTGGGCGGGGGCAGACACTGTCTCTCAGTTCCAGACCCAGTGGGTAGGGGCAGACACTGTCTCTCAGTTACAGACCCAGTGGGCGGGGGCAGACATTGTCTCTCAGTTACAGACCCAGTGTGCGGGGGCAGACATTGTCTCTCGGTTACAGACCCAGTGGGTAGGAGCAGACACTGTCTCTCAGTTACAGACCCAGTGGGCGGGGGCAGACATTGTCCCTCGGTTACAGATCCAGTGTGCGGGGGCAGACATTGTCTCTCAGTTACAGACCCAGTGTGCGGGCGCAGACACTGTCTGTCTCAGTTACAGACCCAGTGGGTAGGGGCAGACACTGTCTCTCAGTTACAGACCCAGTGGGTAGGGGCAGAAACTGTCTCTCTCACCGTTACAGACCCAGTGTGCGGGCGCAGACACTGTCTGTCTCAGTTACAGACCCAGTGGGTAGGGGCAGACACTGTCTCTCAGTTACAGACCCAGTGGGTAGGGGCAGAAACTGTCTCTCTGTTACAGACCCAGTGGGCGGGGGCAGACATTGTCTCTCTGTTACAGACCCAGTGGGCGGGGGCAGACACTGTCTCTCTGTTACAGACCCAGTGGGCGGGGGCAAACACTGTCTCTCTGTTACAGACCCAGTGGGCGGGGGCAAACACTGTCTCTCAGTTACAGACCCAGTGGGTAGGGGCAGACACTGTCTGTCTCAGTAACAGACCCAGTGGGTAGGGGCAGACACTGTCTCTCTGTTACAGACCCAGTGGGCGGGGGCAAACACTGTCTCTCAGTTACAGACCCAGTGGGTAGGGGCAGACACTGTCTCTCTGTTACAGACCCAGTGGGTAGGGGCAGACACTGTCTCTCAGTTACAGACCCAGTGGGTAGGGGCAGACACTGTCTCTGTCACAGTTACAGACCCAGTGCATAGGGGCAGATACAGTCTCTTGGTTGCAGACCCAGTGGGTAGGGGCAGACACTGTCTCTCAGTTACACACCCAGTGGGTAGGGGCAGACACTGTCTCTCTGTTACAGACCCAGTGGGTAGGGGTAGACACTGTCTCTCAGTTACAGACCCAGTGGGCGGGGGCAGACACTGTCTCTCTGTTACAGACCCAGTGGGTAGGGGCAGACACTGTCTCTCTCACCGTTACAGACCCAGTGGGTAGGGGCAGACACTGTCTCTCTGTTACAGACCCAGTGGGTAGGGGCAGACACTGTCTCTCTGTTACAGACCCAGTGGGTAGGGGCAGACATTGTCTCTCGGTTACAGACCCAGTGGGCGGGGGCAGACATTGTCTCTCAGTTACAGACCCAGTGGGTAGGGGCAGACATTGTCTCTCAGTTACAGACCCAGTGGGCGGGGGCAGACACTGTCTCCCTGAATGTTACAGACCCAGTGGGTAGGGGCAGACACTGTCTCTCTCACCGTTACAGACCCAGTGGGTAGGGGCATACACTGTCTCTCTCACAGTTACAGACCCAGTGCGTAGGGGCAGACACTGTCTCTCTCACAGTTACAGACCCAGTGGGTGCTCGCAGACACTGTCTCTCAGTTGCAGACCCAGTGGGCGGGGGCAGACACTGTCTCTCAGTTACAGACCCAGTGGGTAGGGGCAGACATTGTCTCAGTTACAGACCCAGTGGGTAGGGGCAGACATTGTCTCTCAGTTACAGACCCAGTGGGTAGGGGCAGACACTGTCTCGCTCAACGTTACAGACCCAGTGGGTAGGGGCATACACTGTCTATCTCACCGTTACAGACCCAGTGCGTAGGGGCAGACACTGTCTCTCTCACCGTTACAGACTCAGTGCGTAGGGGCAGACACTGTCTCTCTCACAGTTACAGACCCAGTGGGTGCTCGCAGACACCGTCTCTCAGTTACAGACCCAGTGGGTAGGGGCAGATACTGTGTCTCGGTTACAGACCCAGTGGATAGGGGCAGACACTGTCTCTCAGTTACAGACCCAGTGGGTAGGGGCAGACACTGTCTCTCGGTTACAGACCCAGTGGGTCGGGGCAGACACTGTCTCTGTCACAGTTACAGACCCAGTGGATAGGGGCAGATACTGTCTCTCGGTTACAGACCCAGTGGATAGGGGCAGACACTGCCTCTCTCACCATTGCAGACCCAGTGGGTAGGGGCAGACACTGTCTCTCTGTTACAGACCCAGTGGGTAGGGGCAGACACTGTCTCTCTCACCATTACAGACCCAGTGGGTAGGGGCAGACACTGTCTCTCAGTTACAGACCCAGTGGGTAGGGGCAGACACTGTCTCTTAGTTCCAGACCCAGTGGGTAGGGGCAGACACTGTCTCTCAGTTACAGACCCAGTGGGCGGGGGCAGACACTGTCTCTCAGTTACAGACCCAGTGGGTAGGGGCAGACATTGTCTCTCAGTTACAGACCCAGTGTGCGGGGGCAGACACTGTCTCTCAGTTACAGACCCAGTGGGCGGGGGCAGACATTGTCTCTCGGTTACAGACCCAGTGGGTTGGAGCAGACACTGTCTCTCAGTTACAGACCCAGTGGGCGGGGGCAGACGTTGTCTCTCGGTTACAGACCCAGTGTGCGGGGGCAGACATTGTCTCTCAGTTACAGACCCAGTGGGTAGGGGCAGACACTGTCTCGCTCAACGTTACAGACCCAGTGGGTAGGGGCATACACTGTCTCTCTCACCGTTACAGACCCAGTGGGTAGGGGCAGACACTGTCTCTCTCACAGTTACAGACCCAGTGCGTGGGGGCAGACACTGTCTCCCTCACAGTGACAGACCCAGTGGGTGCTCGCAGACACTGTCTCTCAGTTACAGACCCAGTGGGTAGGGGCAGACACTGTCTCTCAGTTACAGACCCAGTGGGTAGGGGCAGATACTGTCTCTCTGTTACAGACCCAGTGGGTAGGGGCAGACACTGTCTCTCTGTTACAGACCCAGTGGGTCGGGGCAGACACTGTCTCTCTGTTACAGACCCAGTGGGTCGGGGCAGACATTGTCTCTCGGTTACAGACCCAGTGGGTAGGGGCAGACACTGTCTCTCGGTTACAGACCCAGTGGGTGGGGGCAGACACTGTCTCTCGGTTACAGACCCAGTGGGTAGGGGCAGACACTGTCTCTCAGTTACAGACCCAGTGGGTCGGGACAGACACTGTCTCTCTGTTACAGACCCAGTGGGTAGGGGCAGACACTGTCTCTCAGTTACAGACCCAGTGGGCGGGGGCAGACACTGTCTCGCAGTTGCAGACCCAGTGGGCGGGGGCAGACACTGTCTCTCAGTTACAGACCCAGTGGGCGGGGGCAGACATTGTCTCTCAGTTACAGACCCAGTGGGTAGGGGCAGACATTGTCTCTCAGTTACAGACCCAGTGGGTAGGGGCATACACTGTCTCTCTCACCGTTACAGACCCAGTGGGTAGGGGCATACACTGTCTCTCTCACCGTTACAGACCCAGTGCGTAGGGGCAGACACTGTCTCTCTCACAGTTGCAGACCCAGTGGGTGCTCGCAGACACTGTCTCTCAGTTGCAGACCCAGTGGGCGGGGGCAGACACTGTCTCTCAGTTACAGACCCAGTGGGTAGGGGCAGACATTGTCTCAGTTACAGACCCAGTGGGTAGGGGCAGACATTGTCTCTCAGTTACAGACCCAGTGGGTAGGGGCAGACACTGTCTCGCTCAACGTTACAGACCCAGTGGGTAGGGGCATACACTGTCTCTCTCACCGTTACAGACCCAGTGGGTAGGGGCAGACACTGCCTCTCTCACCATTGCAGACCCAGTGGGTAGGGGCAGACACTGCCTCTCTCACCATTGCAGACCCAGTGGGTAGGGGCAGACACTGTCTCTCTGTTACAGACCCAGTGGGTAGGGGCAGACACTGTCTCTCTCACCATTACAGACCCAGTGGGTAGGGGCAGACACTGTCTCTCAGTTACAGACCCAGTGGGTAGGGGCAGACACTGTCTCTTAGTTCCAGACCCAGTGGGTAGGGGCAGACACTGTCTCTCAGTTACAGACCCAGTGGGCGGGGGCAGACACTGTCTCTCAGTTACAGACCCAGTGGGTAGGGGCAGACATTGTCTCTCAGTTACAGACCCAGTGTGCGGGGGCAGACACTGTCTCTCAGTTACAGACCCAGTGGGCGGGGGCAGACATTGTCTCTCGGTTACAGACCCAGTGTGCGGGGGCAGACATTGTCTCTCAGTTACAGACCCAGTGGGTAGGGGCAGACACTGTCTCGCTCAACGTTACAGACCCAGTGGGTAGGGGCATACACTGTCTCTCTCACCGTTACAGACCCAGTGGGTAGGGGCAGACACTGTCTCTCTCACAGTTACAGACCCAGTGCGTGGGGGCAGACACTGTCTCCCTCACAGTGACAGACCCAGTGGGTGCTCGCAGACACTGTCTCTCAGTTACAGACCCAGTGGGTAGGGGCAGACACTGTCTCTCAGTTACAGACCCAGTGGGGAGGGGCAGATACTGTCTCTCTGTTACAGACCCAGTGGGTAGGGGCAGACACTGTCTCTCTGTTACAGACCCAGTGGGTCGGGGCAGACACTGTCTCTCTGTTACAGACCCAGTGGGTCGGGGCAGACACTGTCTCTCTGTTACAGACCCAGTGGGTCGGGGCAGACATTGTCTCTCGGTTACAGACCCAGTGGGTAGGGGCAGACACTGTCTCTCGGTTACAGACCCAGTGGGTGGGGGCAGACACTGTCTCTCGGTTACAGACCCAATGGGTAGGGGCAGACACTGTCTCTCTGTTACAGACCCAGTGGGTCGGGACAGACACTGTCTCTCTGTTACAGACCCAGTGGGTAGGGGCAGACACTGTCTCTCAGTTACAGACCCAGTGGGCGGGGGCAGACACTGTCTCGCAGTTGCAGACCCAGTGGGCGGGGGCAGACACTGTCTCTCAGTTACAGACCCAGTGGGCGGGGGCAGACATTGTCTCTCAGTTACAGACCCAGTGGGTAGGGGCAGACATTGTCTCTCAGTTACAGACCCAGTGGGTAGGGGCATACACTGTCTCTCTCACCGTTACAGACCCAGTGGGTAGGGGCATACACTGTCTCTCTCACCGTTACAGACCCAGTGCGTAGGGGCAGACACTGTCTCTCTCACAGTTGCAGACCCAGTGGGTGCTCGCAGACACTGTCTCTCAGTTGCAGACCCAGTGGGCGGGGGCAGACACTGTCTCTCAGTTACAGACCCAGTGGGTAGGGGCAGACATTGTCTCAGTTACAGACCCAGTGGGTAGGGGCAGACATTGTCTCTCAGTTACAGACCCAGTGGGTAGGGGCAGACACTGTCTCGCTCAACGTTACAGACCCAGTGGGTAGGGGCATACACTGTCTCTCTCACCGTTACAGACCCAGTGGGTAGGGGCAGACACTGTCTCTCTCACAGTTACAGACCCAGTGCGTAGGGGCAGACACTGTCTCTCTCACAGTTACAGACCCAGTGGGTGCTCGCAGACACCGTCTCTCAGTTACAGACCCAGTGGGTAGGGGCAGACACTGTCTCTCTGTTACAGACCTCGTGGGTCGGGGCAGACACTGCCTCTCTCACCATTACAGACCCAGTGGGTCGGGGCAGACACTGTCTCTCAGTTACAGACCCAGTGGGTAGGGGCAGACACTGTCTCTCAGTTACAGACCCAGTGGGTCGGGGCAGACACTGTCTCTCTGTTACAGACCCAGTGGGTCGGGGCAGACACTGTCTCTCAGTTACAGACCCAGTGTGCGGGGGCAGACACTGTCTCTCAGTTACAGACACAGTGGGTAGGGGCAGACACTGTCTCTCAGTTACAGACCCAGTGTGCGGGGGCAGACACTGTCTCTCTCACCGTTACAGACCCAGTGGGTAGGGGCAGACACTGTCTCTCTCACAGTTACAGACCCAGTGGATAGGGGCAGACACTGTCTCTCTCACAGTTACAGACCCAGTGGGTAGGGGCAGACACTGTCTCTCAGTTACAGACCCAGTGGGCGGAGGCAGACACTGTCTCTCAGTTACAGACCCAGTGGGTAGGGGCAGACACTGTCTCTCTCACAGTTGCAGACACTGTGTCCCTCACAGTTACAGACCCAGTGGGTGCTCGCAGACACTGTCTCTCAGTTACAGACCCAGTGGGTAGGGGCAGACACTGTCTCTGGGTTACAGACCCAGTGGATAGGGGCAGACACTGTTTCTCAGTTACAGACCCAGTGGGCGGGGGCAGACACTGTCTCACTCACCGTTACAGACCCAGTGGGTAGGGGCAGACACTGTCTCTCTCATAGTTACAGACCCAGTGGGTTGGGGCAGACACTATCTCTCAGTTGCAGACCCAGTGGGCGGGGGCAGACACTGTCTCTCTCAGCGTTACAGACCCAGTGGGTAGGGGCAGACACTGTCTCTCTCACAGTTACAGACCCAGTGGATAGGGGCAGACACTGTCTCTCTCACAGTTACAGACCCAGTGGGTAGGGGCAGACACTGTCTCTCGGTTACAGACCCAGTGGGCGGAGGCAGACACTGTCTCTCAGTTACAGACCCAGTGGGTAGGGGCAGACACTGTCTCTCGGTTCCAGACCCAGTGGGTAGGGGCAGACACTGTCTCTGTCACAGTTACAGACCCAGTGCATAGGGGCAGATACTGTCTCTTGGTTACAGACCCAGTGGGTAGGGGCAGACACTGCCTCTCTCACCATTACAGACCCAGTGGGTAGGGGCAGACACTGTCTCTCTGTTACAGTCCCAGTGTGTAGGGGCAGACACTGTCTCTCTCACCATTACAGACCCAGTGGGTTAGGGCAGACACTGTCTCTCAGTTACAGACCCAGTGGGTAGGGGCAGACACTGTCTCTCGGTTACAGACCCAGTGGGTAGGGGCAGACACTGTCTCTCAGTTACAGACCCAGTGGGTAGGGGCAGACACTGTCTCTCAGTTACAGACCCAGTGGGTAGGGGCAGACACTGTCTCTCTGTTACAGACCCAGTGGGTCGGGGCAGACACTGTCTCTCAGTTACAGATCCAGTGGGCGGGGGCAGACACTGTCTCTCAGTTACAGACCCAGTGGGTAGGGGCAGACACTGTCTCTCTCACAGTTACAGACCCAGTGGGTAGGGGCAGACACTGTCTCCCTCACAGTGACAGACCCAGTGGGTGCTCGCAGACACTGTCTCTCAGTTACAGACCCAGTGGGTAGGGGCAGACACTGTCTCTCAGTTACAGACCCAGTGGGTAGGGGCAGACACTGTCTCTCTGTTACAGACCCAGTGGGTAGGGGCAGACACTGTCTCTCTGTTACAGACCCAGTGGGTAGGGGCAGACACTGTCTCTCTGTTACAGACCCAGTGGGTCGGGGCAGACACTGTCTCTCTGTTACAGACCCAGTGGGTCGGGGCAGACATTGTCTCTCGGTTACAGACCCAGTGGGTAGGGGCAGACACTGTCTCTCGGTTACAGACCCAGTGGGCGGGGGCAGACACTGTCTCTCGGTTACAGACCCAGTGGGTAGGGGCAGACACTGTCTCTCAGTTACAGACCCAGTGGGTCGGGACAGACACTGTCTCTCTGTTACAGACCCAGTGGGTAGGGGCAGACACTGTCTCTCAGTTACAGACCCAGTGGGCGGGGGCAGACACTGTCTCGCAGTTGCAGACCCAGTGGGCGGGGGCAGACACTGTCTCTCAGTTACAGACCCAGTGGGCGGGGGCAGACATTGTCTCTCAGTTACAGACCCAGTGGGTGGGGGCAGACATTGTCTCTCAGTTACAGACCCAGTGGGTAGGGGCATACACTGTCTCTCTCACCGTTACAGACCCAGTGGGTAGGGGCATACACTGTCTCTCTCACCGTTACAGACCCAGTGCGTAGGGGCAGACACTGTCTCTCTCACAGTTGCAGACCCAGTGGGTGCTCGCAGACACTGTCTCTCAGTTGCAGACCCAGTGGGCGGGGGCAGACACTGTCTCTCAGTTACAGACCCAGTGGGTAGGGGCAGACATTGTCTCAGTTACAGACCCAGTGGGTAGGGGCAGACATTGTCTCTCAGTTACAGACCCAGTGGGTAGGGGCAGACACTGTCTCGCTCAACGTTACAGACCCAGTGGGTAGGGGCATACACTGTCTCTCTCACCGTTACAGACCCAGTGGGTAGGGGCAGACACTGTCTCTCTCACAGTTACAGACCCAGTGCGTAGGGGCAGACACTGTCTCTCTCACAGTTACAGACCCAGTGGGTGCTCGCAGACACCGTCTCTCAGTTACAGACCCAGTGGGTAGGGGCAGATACTGTGTCTCGGTTACAGACCCAGTGGGTAGGGGCAGACACTGTCTCTCAGTTACAGACCCAGTGGGTAGGGGCAGACACTGTCTCTCAGTTACAGACCCAGTGGGTAGGGGCAGACACTGTCTCTCTGTTACAGACCCAGTGGGTCGGGGCAGACACTGTCTCTCAGTTACAGACCCAGTGGGTGGGGGCAGACACTGTCTCTCTGTTACAGACCCAGTGGGTCGGGGCAGACACTGTCTCTCAGTTACAGACCCAGTGGGCGGGGGCAGACACTGTCTCTCAGTTACAGACCCAGTGGGTGGGGGCAGACACTGTCTCTCTGTTACACACCCAGTGGGCGGGGGCAGACACTGTCTCTCAGTTACAGACACAGTGGGTAGGGGCAGACACTGTCTCTCAGTTACAGACCCAGTGTGCGGGGGCAGACACTGTCTCTCTCACCGTTACAGACCCAGTGGGTAGGGGCAGACACTGTCTCTCTCACAGTTACAGACCCAGTGGGTAGGGGCAGACACTGTCTCTCAGTTACAGACCCAGTGGGCGGAGGCAGACACTGTCTCTCAGTTACAGACCCAGTGGGTAGGGGCAGACACTGTCTCTCTCACAGTTGCAGACACTGTGTCCCTCACAGTTACAGACCCAGTGGGTGCTCGCAGACACTGTCTCTCAGTTACAGACCCAGTGGGTAGGGGCAGACACTGTCTCTCTCATAGTTACAGACCCAGTGGGTTGGGGCAGACACTGTCTCTCTGTTACAGACCCAGTGGGTCGGGGCAGACACTGTTTCTCAGTTACAGACCCAGTGGGCGGGGGCAGACACTGTCTCACTCACCGTTACAGACCCAGTGGGTAGGGGCAGACACTGTCTCTCTCACAGTTACAGACCCAGTGGATAGGGGCAGACACTGTCTCTCTCACAGTTACAGACCCAGTGGGTAGGGGTAGACACTGTCTCTCGGTTACAGACCCAGTGGGCGGAGGCAGACACTGTCTCTCAGTTACAGACCCAGTGGGTAGGGGCAGACACTGTCTCTCGGTTCCAGACCCAGTGGGTAGGGGCAGACACTGCCTCTCTCACCATTACAGACCCAGTGGGTAGGGGCAGACACTGTCTCTCTGTTACAGTCCCAGTGTGTAGGGGCAGACACTGTCTCTCTCACCATTACAGACCCAGTGGGTAGGGGCAGACACTGTCTCTCGGTTACAGACCCAGTGGGTAGGGGCAGACACTGTCTCTCAGTTACAGACCCAGTGGGTAGGGGCAGACACTGTCTCTCAGTTACAGACCCAGTGGGTAGGGGCAGACACTGTCTCTCTGTTACAGACCCAGTGGGTCGGGGCAGACACTGTCTCTCAGTTACAGATCCAGTGGGCGGGGGCAGACACTGTCTCTCAGTTACAGACCCAGTGGGTAGGGGCAGACACTGTCTCTCAGTTACAGACCCAGTGGGTAGGGGCAGACACTGTCTCTCAGTTACAGACCAGTGGGCGGGGGCAGACACTGTCTCTCAGTTACAGACCCAGTGGGTAGGGGCAGACACTGTCTCTCAGTTACAGACCCCGTGGGTAGGGGCAGATACTGTGTCTCAGTTCCAGACCCAGTGGGTAGGGGCAGACACTGTCTCTCAGTTACAGACCCAGTGGGCGGGGGCAGACACTGTCTCTCAGTTACAGACCCAGTGGGGAGGGGCAGACACTGCCTCTCAGTTACAGACCCAGTGGGCGGGGGCAGACATTGTCTCTCGGTTACAGACCCAGTGGGTAGGGGCAGACACTGTCTCTGTCATAGTTACAGACCCAGTGCATAGGGGCAGATACTGTCTCTCAGTTACAGACTCAGTGGGTAGGGGCAGACACTGCCTCTCTCACCATTACAGACCCAGTGGGTAGGGGCAGACACTGTCTCTCAGTTACAGACCCAGTGGGCGGGGGCAGACACTGTCTCTCAGTTACAGACCCAGTGGGTAGGGGCAGACACTGTCTCTCAGTTACAGACCCAGTGGGTAGGGGCAGACACTGTCTCTCTGTTACAGACCCAGTGGGTAGGGGCAGACACTGTCTCTCAGTTACAGACCCAGTGGGCGGGGGCAGACACTGTCTCTCAGTTACAGACCCAGTGGGTAGGGGCAGACACTGTCTCTCAGTTACAGACCCAGCGGGTAGGGGCAGACACTGTCTCTCAGTTCCAGACCCAGTGGGTAGGGGCAGACACTGTCTCTCAGTTACAGACCCAGTGGGCGGGGGCAGACACTGTCTCTCAGTTACAGACCCAGTGGGTAGGGGCAGACACTGTCTCTCAGTTACAGACCCAGTGTGCGGGGGCAGACACTGTCTCCCAGTTACAGACCCAGTGGGCGGGGGCAGACATTGTCTCTCGGTTACAGACCCAGTGGGTAGGAGCAGACACTGTCTCTCAGTTACAGACCCAGTGGGCGGGGGCAGACACTGTCTCTCAGTTACAGACCCAGTGGGTAGGGGCAGACACTGTCTCTCAGTTACAGACCCAGTGGGTAGGGACAGATACTGTCTCTCGGTTACAGACCCAGTGGATAGGGGCAGACACTGTCTCTCAGTTACAGACCCAGTGGGTAGGGGCAGACACTGTCTCTCTCATAGTTACAGACCCAGTGGGTAGGGGCAGACACTGTCTCTCAGTTACAGACCCAGTGGGCGGGGGCAGACACTGTCTCTTGCACCGTTACAGACCCAGTGGGTAGGGGCAGACACTGTCTCTCTCACAGTTACAGACCCAGTGGATAGGGGCAGACACTGTCTCTCTCACAGTTACAGACCCAATGGGTAGGGGCAGACACTGTCTCTCAGTTCCAGACCCAGTGTGTAGAGGCAGACACTGTCTCTCAGTTACAGACCCAGTGTGCGGGGGCAGACACTGTCTCTCGGTTACAGACCCAGTGGGCGGGGGCAGACATTGTCTCTCGGTTACAGACCCAGTGGGTAGGAGCAGACACTGTCTCTCAGTTACAGACCCAGTGGGCGGGGGCAGTCATTGTCTCTCGGTTACAGACCCAGTGTGCGGGGGCAGACATTGTCTCTCAGTTACAGACCCAGTGTGCGGGCGCAGACACTGTCTGTCTCAGTTACAGACCCAGTGGGTAGGGGCAGACACTATCTCTCAGTTACAGACCCAGTGGGTAGCGGCAGACACTGTCTCTCTGTTACAGACCCAGTGGGCGGGGGCAGACATTGTCTCTCTGTTACAGACCCAGTGGGCGGGGGCAGACACTGTCTCTCTGTTACAGACCCAGTGGGCGGGGGCAGACATTGTCTCTCGGTTACAGACCCAGTGGGTAGGAGCAGACACTGTCTCTCAGTTACAGACCCAGTGGGCGGGGGCAGACATTGTCTCTCGGTTGCAGACCCAGTGTGCGGGGGCAGACATTGTCTCTCAGTTACAGACCCAGTGTGCGGGCGCAGACACTGTCTGTCTCAGTTACAGACCCAGTGGGTAGGGGCAGACACTGTCTCTCAGTTACAGACCCAGTGGGTAGCGGCAGACACTGTCTCTCTGTTGCAGACCCAGTGGGCGGGGGCAGACATTGTCTCTCTGTTACAGACCCAGTGGGTAGGGGCAGACACTGTCTCTCAGTTACAGACCCAGTGGGTAGGGGCAGACACTGTCTCTCAGTTACAGACCCAGTGGGTAGGGGCAGACACTGTCTCTCTGTTACAGACCCACTGGGTAGGGGCAGACACTGTCTCTCTGTTACAGACCCAGTGGGTAGGGGTAGACACTGTCTCTCAGTTACAGACCCAGTGGGCGGGGGCAGACACTGTCTCTCTGTTACAGACCCAGTGGGTAGGGGCAGACACTGTCTCTCTCACCGTTACAGACCCAGTGGGTAGGGGCAGACACTGTCTCTCAGTTCCAGACCCAGTGGGTAGAGGCAGACACTGTCTCTCAGTTACAGACCCAGTGGGCGGGGGCAGACTCTGTCTCTCAGTTTCAGACCCAGTGGGTAGGGGCAGACACTGTCTCTCAGTTACAGACCCAGTGTGCGGGGCAGACACTGTCTCTCGGTTACAAACCCAGTGGGCGGGGACAGACATTGTCTCTCGGTTACAGACCCAGTGGGTAGGAGCAGACACTGTCTCTCAGTTACAGACCCACTGGGCGGGGGCAGACATTGTCTCTCGGTTACAGACCCAGTGTGCGGGGGCAGACATTGTCTCTCAGTTACAGACCCAGTGTGCGGGCGCAGACATTGTCTCTCGGTTACAGACCCAGTGGGTAGGAGCAGACACTGTCTCTCAGTTACAGACCCAGTGGGCGGGGGCAGACATTGTCTCTCGGTTACAGACCCAGTGTGCGGGGGCAGACATTGTCTCTCTGTTACAGACTCAGTGGGCGGGCGCAGACACTGTCTCTCTGTTGCAGACCCAGTGGGCGGGGGCAGACATTGTCTCTCTGTTACAGACCCAGTGGGCGGGGGCAGACACTGTCTCTCTGTTACAGACCCAGTGGGTAGGTGCAGACACTGTCTCTCAGTTACAGACCCAGTGGGTAGGGGCAGACACTGTCTCTGTCACAGTTACAGACCCAGTGCATCGGGGCAGATACAGTCTCTCGGTTACAGACCCAGTGGGTAGGGGCAGACACTGTCTCTCAGTTCCAGACCCAGTGGGTAGGGGCAGACACTGTCTCTCTGTTACAGACCCAGTGGGTAGGGGTAGACACTGTCTCTCAGTTACAGACCCAGTGGGCGGGGGCAGACACTGTCTCTCTGTTACAGACCCAGTGGGTAGGGGCAGACACTGTCTCTCTCACCGTTACAGACCCAGTGGGTAGGGGCAGACACTGTCTCTCTGTTGCAGACCCAGTGGATAGGGGCAGACACTGTCTCTCTGTTACAGACCCAGTGGGTAGGGGCAGACATTGTCTCTCGGTTACAGACCCAGTGGGTAGGGGCAGACACTGTCTCTCGGTTACAGACCCAGTGGGCGGGGGCAGAAACTGTCTCTCGGTTACAGACCCAGTGGGTAGGGGCAGACACTGTCTCTCAGTTACAGACCCAGTGGGTAGGGGCAGACACTGTCTCTCAGTTACAGACCCAGTGGGTAGGGGCAGACACTGTCTCTCAGTTACAGACCCAGTGGGCGGGGGCAGACACTGTCTCTCAGTTACAGACCCAGTGGGTAGGGGCAGACACTGTCTCTCAGTTCCAGACCCAGTGGGTAGGGGCAGACACTGTCTCTCAGTTACAGACCCAGTGGGTAGGGGCAGACACTGTCTCGCTCAACGTTACAGACCCAGTGGGTAGGAGCATACACTGTCTCTCTCACCGTTACAGACCCAGTGGGTGCTCGCAGACACTGTCTCTCAGTTACAGACCCAGTGGGTAGGGGCAGATACTGTCTCTCGGTTGCAGACCCAGTGGATAGGGGCAGACACTGTCTCTCAGTTACAGACCCAGTGGGTAGGGGCAGACACTGTCTCTCTCATAGTTACAGACCCAGTGGGTAGGGGCAGACACTGTCTCTCAGTTACAGACCCAGTGGGCGGGGGCAGACACTGTCTCTCTCACCGTTACAGACCCAGTGGGTAGGGGCAGACACTGTCTCTCGGTTACAGACCCAGTGGGTAGGGGCAGACACTGTCTCTGTCACAGTTACAGACCCAGTGCATCGGGGCAGATACTGTCTCTCGGTTACAGACCCAGTGGGTAGGAGCAGACACTGCCTCTCTCACCATTACAGACCCAGTGGGTAGGGGCAGACACTGTCTCTCAGTTACAGACCCAGTGGGTAGGGGCAGACACTGTCTCTCAGTTACAGACCCAGTGGGTAGGGGCAGACACTGTCTCTCTGTTACAGACCCAGTGGGCGGGGGCAGACACTGTCTCTCAGTTACAGACCCAGTGGGCGGGGGCAGACACTGTCTCTCAGTTGCAGACCCAGTGGGCGGGGGCAGACACTGTCTCCCTGAATGTTACAGACCCAGTGGGTAGGGGCAGACACTGTCTCTCTGTTGCAGACCCAGTGGGTAGGGGCAGACACTGTCTCTCAGTTACAGACCCATTGGGTAGGGGCAGACACTGTCTCTCGGTTACAGACCCAGTGGGCGGGGGCAGACACTGTCTCTCGGTTACAGACCCAGTGGGCGGGGGCAGACACTGTCTCTCGGTTACAGACCCAGTGGGTAGGGGCAGACACTGTCTCTCTGTTACAGACCCAGTGGGTAGGGGCAGACACTGTCTCTCAGTTACAGACCCAGTGGGTAGGGGCAGACACTGTCTCTCTCACAGTTACAGACCCAGTGCGTAGGGGCAGACACTGTCTCTCTCACAGTTACAGACCCAGTGGGTAGGGGCAGACACTGTCTCTCTGTTACAGATCCAGTGGGTAGGGGAGACACTGTCTCTCTCACCATTACAGACCCAGTGGGTAGGGGCAGACACTGTCTCTCAGTTACAGACCCAGTGGGTAGTCGCAGACTCTGTCTCTCAGTTACAGACCCAGTGGGTAGTCGCAGACACTGTCTCTCAGTTACAGACCCAGTGGCCAATCGCAGACACTTTCTGTCTCTCAGTTACAGACCCAGTGGGTAGTCGCAGACACTGTCTCTCTCAGTTACAGACCCAGTGGGTAGTCGCAGACTCTGTCTCTCAGTTACAGACCCAGTGGGTAGTCGCAGACACTGTCTCTCAGTTTCAGACCCAGTGGCTAGTCGCAGACACTTTCTGTCTCTCTGTTACAGACCCAGTGGGTAGTCGCAGACACTGTCTCTCTCAGTTACAGACCCAGTGGGTAGTCGCAGACACTGTCGCTCTCAGTTACAGACCCAGTGGGTAGTCGCAGACACTGTCTGTCTCTCAGTTACAGACCCAGTGGGTAGTCGCAGACACTGTCTCTCCGTTACAGACCCAGTGGGTCGTCGCAGACACTATCTGTCTCTCAGTTACAGACCCAGTGGGTCGTCGCAGACACTCTCTCACCGTTACAGACCCAGTGGGTTGGGGCAGACACTGTCTCTCAGTTGCAGACCCAGTGGGTAGGGGCAGACACTGTCTCTCAGTTACAGACCCAGTGGGTAGGGGCAGACACTGTCTCTCAGTTGCAGACCCAGTGGGTAGGGGCAGACACTGTCTCTCAGTTACAGACCCAGTGGGTAGGGGCAGACACTGTCTCTGTCACAGTTACAGACCCAGTGCATAGGGGCAGATACAGTCTCTCGGTTGCAGACCCAGTGGGTAGGGGCAGACACTGTTTCTCGGTTACAGACCCAGTGGGCGGGGGCAGACACTGTCTCTCGGTTACAGACCCAGTGGGCGGGGGCAGACACTGTCTCTCGGTTACAGACCCAGTGGGTCGTCGCAGACACTGTCTCTCAGTTGCAGACCCAGTGGGTAGGGGCAGACACTGTCTCTCAGTTACAGACCCAGTGGGTAGGGGCAGACACTGTCTCTGTCACAGTTACAGACCCAGTGCATAGGGGCAGATACAGTCTCTCGGTTACAGACCCAGTGGGTAGGGGCAGACACTGTCTCTCGGTTACAGACCCAGTGGGCGGGGGCAGACACTGTCTCTCGGTTACAGACCCAGTGGGCGGGGGCAGACACTGTCTCTCGGTTACAGACCCAGTGGGCGGGGGCAGACACTGTCTCTCGGTTACAGACCCAGTGGGTAGGGGCAGACACTGTCTCTCAGTTACAGACCCAGTGGGCGGGGGCAGACACTGTCTCCCTGAATGTTACAGACCCAGTGGGTAGGGGCAGACACTGTCTCCCTCAACGTTACAGACCCAGTGGGTAGGGGCATACACTGTCTCTCTCACCGTTACAGACCCAGTGGGTAGGGGCAGACACTGTCTCTCTCACCGTTACAGATCCAGTGGGTAGGGGCAGACACTGTCTCTCTCACCATTACAGACCCAGTGGGTAGGGGCAGACACTGTCTCTCAGTTACAGACCCAGTGGGTAGTCGCAGACTCTGTCTCTCAGTTCCAGACCCAGTGGGTAGTCGCAGACACTGTCTCTCTCAGTTACAGACCCAGTGGGTAGTCGCAGACACTGTCTCTCTCAGTTACAGACCCAGTGGGTAGTCGCAGACACTGTCTCTCCGTTACAGACCCAGTGGGTAGTCGCAGACACTGTCTGTCTCTCCGTTACAGACCCAGTGGGTCGTCGCAGACACTATCTGTCTCTCAGTTACAGACCCAGTGGGTCGTCGCAGACACTGTCTCTCTCAGTTCCAGACCCAGTGGGTAGGGGCAGACACTGTCTCTCAGTTACAGACCCAGTGGGTCGTCGCAGACACTCTCTCACCGTTACAGACCCAGTGGGTTGGGGCAGACACTGTCTCTCTGTTACAGACCCAGTGGGTAGGGGCAGACACTGTCTCTCAGTTACAGACCCAGTGGGCGGGGGCAGACACTGTCTCTCAGTTACAGACCCAGTGGGCGGGGGCAGACATTGTCTCTCGGTTACAGACCCAGTGGGTAGGAGCAGACACTGTCTCTCAGTTACAGACCCAGTGGGCGGGGGCAGACATTGTCTCTCGGTTACAGACCCAGTGTGCGGGGGCAGACATTGTCTGTCTCAGTTACAGACCCAGTGGGTAGGGGCAGACCCTGTCTCTCAGTTACAGACCCAGTGGGTAGGGGCAGACATTGTCTCTCTGTTACAGACCCAGTGGGCGGGGGCAGACACTGTCTCTCTGTTACAGACCCAGTGGGTAGGGGCAGACACTGTCTCTCAGTTACAGACCCAGTGGGCGGGGGCAGACATTGTCTCTCAGTTACAGACCCAGTGGGTAGGGGCAGACACTGTCTCTCAGTTACAGACCCAGTGGGTAGGGGCAGACACTGTCTCTCTGTTGCAGACCCAGTGGGTAGGGGCAGACACTGTCTCTCAGTTACAGACCCAGTGGGTAGGGGCAGACACTGTCTCTGTCACAGTTACAGACCCAGTGCATAGGGGCAGATACAGTCTCTCGGTTGCAGACCCAGTGGGTAGGGGCAGACACTGTCTCTCTGTTACAGACCCAGTGGGTAGGGGCAGACACTGTCTCTCGGTTACAGACCCAGTGGGCGGGGGCAGACACTGTCTCTCGGTTACAGACCCAGTGGGCGGGGGCAGACACTGTCTCTCGGTTACAGACCCAGTGGGTAGGGGCAGACACTGTCTCTCAGTTACAGACCCAGTGGGCGGGGGCAGACATTGTCTCCCTCAACGTTACAGACCCTGTGGGTAGGGGCATACACTGTCCCTCTCACCGTTACAGACCCAGTGGGTATTGGCATACACTGTCTCTCTCACAGTTACAGACCCAGTGCGTAGGGGCAGACACTGTCTCTCTCACAGTTACAGACCCAGTGGGTAGGGGCAGACACTGTCTCTCTGTTACAGATCCAGTGGGTAGGGGAGACACTGTCTCTCTCACAATTACAGACCCAGTGCGTAGGGGCAGACACTGTCTCTCTCACAGTTACAGACCCAGTGGGTAGGGGCAGACACTGTCTCTCTGTTACAGATCCAGTGGGTAGGGGAGACACTGTCTCTCTCACCATTACAGACCCAGTGGGTAGGGGCAGACACTGTCTCTCAGTTACAGACCCAGTGGGTAGTCGCAGACTCTGTCTCTCAGTTACAGACCCAGTGGGTAGTCGCAGACACTGTCTCTCAGTTACAGACCCAGTGGCTAGTCGCAGACACTTTCTGTCTCTCAGTTACAGACCCAGTGGGTAGTCGCAGACACTGTCTCTCTCAGTTACAGACCCAGTGGGTAGTCGCAGACACTGTCTCTCAGTTGCAGACCCAGTGGCTAGTCGCAGACACATTCTGTGTCTCTGTTACAGACCCAGTGCGTAGTTGCAGACACTGTCTCTCTCAGTTACAGACCCAGTGGGTAGTCGCAGACACTGTCTCTCTCAGTTGCAGACCCAGTGGGTAGTCGCAGACACTGTCTCTCTCAGTTGCAGACCCAGTGGGTAGTCGCAGACACTGTCTGTCTCTCAGTTACAGACCCAGTGGGTAGTCGCAGACACTGTCTCTCCGTTACAGACCCAGTGGTTCGTCGCAGACACTGTCTGTCTCTCCGTTACAGACCCAGTGGGTCGTCGCAGACACTATCTGTCTCTCGGTTACAGACCCAGTGGGTCGTCGCAGACACTGTCTCTCTCAGTTACAGACTCAGTGGGTAGTCGCAGACACTCTCTCACCGTTACAGACCCAGTGGGTAGGGGCAGACACTGTTTCTCAGTTGCAGACCCAGTGGGTCGTCGCAGACACTCTCTCACCGTTACAGACCCAGTGGGTTGGGGCAGACACTGTCTCTCAGTTACAGACCCAGTGGGTCGTCGCAGACACTGTCTCTCAGTTGCAGACCCAGTGGGTAGGGGCAGACACTGTCTCTCAGTTACAGACCCAGTGGGTAGGGGCAGACACTGTCTCTCAGTTACAGACCCAGTGGGTAGGGGCAGACACTGTCTCTGTCACAGTTACAGACCCAGTGCATAGGGGCAGATACAGTCTCTCGGTTACAGACCCAGTGGGTAGGGGCAGACACTGTTTCTCGGTTACAGACCCAGTGGGCGGGGGCAGACACTGTCTCTCGGTTACAGACCCAGTGGGCGGGGGCAGACACTGTCTCTCGGTTACAGACCCAGTGGGTGGGGGCAGACACTGTCTCTCGGTTACAGACCCAGTGGGTAGGGGCAGACACTGTCTCTCAGTTACAGACCCAGTGGGCGGGGGCAGACACTGTCTCCCTGAATGTTACAGACCCAGTGGGTAGGGGCAGACACTGTCTCTCTCACCGTTACAGATCCAGTGGGTAGGGGCAGACACTGTCTCTCAGTTACAGACCCAGTGGGTAGTCGCAGACTCTGTCTCTCAGTTCCAGACCCAGTGGGTAGTCGCAGACACTGTCTCTCTCAGTTACAGACCCAGTGGGTCGTCGCAGACACTGTCTCTCTCAGTTACAGACCCAGTGGGTAGTCGCAGACACTGTCTCTCCGTTACAGACCCAGTGGGTAGTCGCAGACACTGTCTGTCTCTCCGTTACAGACCCAGTGGGTCGTCGCAGACACTATCTGTCTCTCAGTTACAGACCCAGTGGGTCGTCGCAGACACTCTCTCACCGTTACAGACCCAGTGGGTAGGGGCAGACACTGTCTCTCAGTTACAGACCCAGTGGGTCGTCGCAGACACTCTCTCACCGTTACAGACCCAGTGGGTAGGGGCAGACACTGTCTCTCAGTTACAGACCCAGTGGGTCGTCGCAGACACTCTCTCACCGTTACAGACCCAGTGGGTTGGGGGAGACATTGTCTCTCGGTTACAGACCCAGTGGGTAGGGGCAGACACTGTCTCTCAGTTGCAGACCCAGTGGGCGGGGGCAGACACTGTCTCTCAGTTACAGACCCAGTGGGTCGTCGCAGACACTGTCTCTCAGTTACAGACCCAGTGGGTCGTCGCAGACACTGTCTCTCAGTTACAGACCCAGTGGGTCGTCGCAGACACTCTCTCACCGTTACAGACCCAGTGGGTCGTCGCAGACACTGTCTCTCAGTTGCAGACCCATTGGGTCGTCGCAGACACTCTCTCACCGTTACAGACCCAGTGGGTCGTCGCAGACACTGTCTGTCATCTCTGCTGTGGATGTGCTCGGGATTCTGCTGACGAGAACGGGATCCTTTGGGAACCATCCCTGTGCTCAGCAGTTCCGTGATGCTTCTGTCTGATTTATTTCTCTTACTCTTTTGCTGAGCAGGGCTCGGATTTACGTGGAGGGCAAACTGGACTATGGTGAATACACGGACAAGAGCAACGTTCGAAGACAGGCAACGACCGTGGTGGCAGGTGGGTCCTGCCTGGATACCTGACCTTTAATCAGTCAAATAGAGCAGAACAAGAGAGTTCAGAGGAGAACTGAGGGGCAAAGAGAGTGAATGAGAAAAGATTAGCAGGGAACATAAGAAGGAACACTAAAGTCTTTTATAAACATATGAAAAGTAAAGGAGTAGTCAAAGGAAAGGTGGGGCCGATTATGGACCAAAAAGCAGATAGAATCATAGAAAGGTTACAGCACAGAAGGAGGCCATTTGGCCCATCGAGCCTGTGCTGGCTCTTTGTAAGAGCAATCCAGCTAGTCCCACTCCCCCGCCCTTTCCCCGTAGCCCTGCAAATTTTTTCCCTTCAAGTACTTATCCAGTTCCCTTTTGAAGGCCATGATTGAATCTGCCTCCACCACCCCCTCGGGCAGTGCATTCCAGATCCTAACCACTTGCTGTGTAAAAAAGTTTTTCCTCATGTCACCTTTGGTTCTTTTGCCAATCACCTTAAATCTATGTCTTCTGGTTCTTGACCCTTCTGCCAATGGAAACAGTTTCTCTTAATTCACTTTATCTAAATCCTTTATGATTTTAAACACCTCTATCAAATCTCCCTTTAATCTTCTCTGCTCCAAGGAGAACAAGCCCAGCTTCTCCAGTCTATCCACGTAACTAAAGTCCCTCATCCCTGGAATCACTCTAGTAAATCTCTTCTGCACCCTCTCTAAGGTCTTCACGTCTTTCCTGAAGTGCGGTGCCCAGAACTGGACACAATCCTCCAGCTGTGGCCAAACCAGTGTTTTATAAAGGTTCATCATGACTTCCTTGCTTTTGTACTCTATGCCTCTATTTATAAAGCCCAGGATCCCGTATGCTTTTTTAACCGCTTTCTCAACCTGCCCTGCCACCTTCAATGATTTGTGCACACATACCCCCAGATCTCTCTGTTCCTGTACCCCTTTTAGAATTGTACCCTTTAGTTTATATTACCTCTCCTCGTTCTTCCTGCCAAAATGTATCACTTTGCACTTCTCTGCATTAAATTCCTGCCAAAATGTCCGCCCATTCCACCAGCCTGTCGATATCCTCTTGAAGTCTATCACTATTCTCCTCACTGTTTACTACACTTCCAAGTTTCGTGTCATTTTGAAATTGTGCCCTGTACACCCAGGTCCAAGTCATTAATAAATATCAAAAAAAGCAGTGGTCCCAGCACCGACCCCTGGGGAACACCACTGTACACCTCCCTCCTGTCTGAAAAACAACCGTTCACCACTACTCTCTGTTTCCTGTCACTTCGCCAATTTTGTATCCATGCTGCCACTGCCCCTTTTATTCCATGAGCTTCAACTTTGCTGACAAGTCCATTAAGCAGCATTTTATCAAACGACTTTTGAAAGTCCATATACACCACATCAACCACATTGCCCTCATCGACCCTCTCTGTTACCTCATCAAAAAACTTAATTGAGTTAGTTAAAGACGATTTGCCTTTAACAAATCCGTGCTGGCTTTCCTTAATTAATCCACACTTGTCCAAGTGACTGTTAATTCTGTCCTGGATTATCGTTTCTAAAAGTTTCCCCACCACCGAGGTTAAACTGACTGGCCTGTAGTTGCTGGGTTTATCCTTACACCCTTTTTTTGAACAAGGGTGTAACATTTACAATTCTCCAGTCCACTGGCACCATCCCCGTATCTAAGATTATGGCCAGTACCTCCACAATTTCCACCCTTACTTCCCTCAGCAACCTAGGATGCATCCCATCCGGACCGGGTGACTTATCTACTTTAAGTACAACTAGACTTTCTAGTACCTCCTCTTTATCAATTTTTAGCCCATCCAGTGTCTCAACTACCTCCTCTTACTGTGACTCTGGCAGCATCTTCTTCCTTGGTAAAGACAGATGCAAAGTACTCATTTCGTACCTCAGCCATGCCCTCTGCCTCCATGAGTAGATCTCCTTTTTGGTCCCTAATCGTTCCCTCCCACCTCTTACTACCCGTTTACTATTTATATGCCTATTGAAGACTTTTGGATTCCCTTTTGTGTTGGCTGCCAGTCTATTCCCATACTCTCTCTTTGCCCCTCTGAACTTTCCATATTCAGCCTGGTTCTCACTTGTATTATCAACCTGACATTTGTCATATGTCCCCTTTTTCTGCTTCATCTTACTCTCTATCTCTTTCATCACCCAGGGAGCTCTGGCTTTAGTTACCCTACCTTTCCCTCTCGTGGGAATGTACCTAGACTGTACCCGAACCATCTCCTCTTTAAAGGCTGCCTATTGTTTGATCACAGTTTTGCCTGCCAATCTTTGATTCCAGTTTACCCGGGCCAGATCCGTTCTCATCCCACTGAAACTGGCCCTCCTCCAATTGAGTATTTTTACTCTAGATTGCTCCTTGTTCTTTTCCATAACTATTCTAAACCTTATCATATTATGATCACTGTTCCCTAAATGATCCCCCCCCCCACTGACACTTGCTCCACTTGACCCACCTCATTCCCCAGAACCAGATCCAGCAATGCCTCCTTCCTCGTTGGGTTGGAAACATACTGATCCAGAAAGTTCTCCTGAACACACTTCAGAAATTCCTCCCCCTCTCTGCCCTTTACACTATTACTTTCCCAGTCTATATTAGGATAGTTGAAGTCCCCCATTATCACAACACTATAGTTCTTGCACCTCTCTGTAATTTCCCTGCAAATTTGCTCCTCTATCTCCTTCCCACTAGTCGGTGGCCTATAGGATTCACCCAGTAGTGTAATGGCACCTCTATTGTTTCTTAACTAACGAAATAGATTCTGTCCTTGACCCCTCCAGGACATCCTCTCTCTCCAGCACTGCAATATTCTCCTTAATCAATACTGCCACCCCCCTCCTTTCTTTCCTTCCCTCTCTTTCCTGAACACCTTGTACCCAGGAATATTTAGTATCCAATCCTGCCTTATTGAGCCAGGTCTCCGTTATCGCCATGACATCATTTTCCCATGTGGCTATTTGTGCCTGCAGTTCACCAACCTTATTTACCACGCTTCGTGTGTTTACACACATCTAAAGCTATCTTAGACCTTCTTGTATTCTTTCAATCTGATGCCATCTTCTTGTGGAGGCAGAGGGCATGGCTGAGGTCAGCAGAGAGTAGTGGTGAACGGTTGTTTTTCAGACTGGAGGGGAGTATACAGTGGTGTTCCCCAGGGGTCAGTATTAGGACCACTGCTCCTCTTGATCTATATTAATGACCTGGACTTGGGTACAGAGGGTATAATTTCATTCAAATTAATTTCAAAAAATGGGAGAGGGATAAATCCAGTAATTACAGGCCAGTCAGCCTAACGTTGGTGGTGGGGAAACATTTAGAGACAATAATCTGGGACAAAATTAATTGTCACTTGGAAATATGTGGGTTAATAAATGAAAGTCAGCACGGATTTGTTGAATAATTTTATTCGGCCCATCGAGCCTGTGCTGCCCTTTGAAAGTTCTATCCAGTTAGCCCCACTCCCCTGCCCTTTCCCCAGAGCCCTGCAATCTTTTCCCCTTCAAGTATTTATCCAATTCCCTTTTGAAAGTTACTATTGAATCCATTTCCACCGCCCTTTCAGGCAGCACATTCCAGATCATCATAACTTGCTGTGTAAAAAAATTCTCCTCATGCTTTTTTAAACCGCTTTCTCAACCTGCCCTGCCACCTTCAAAGATTTGTGTACATATACCCCCAGGTCTCTCTGTTCCTGCACCCCCTTTCAAATTGTACCATTTAGTTTATATTGCCTCTCCTCGTTCTTCCCACCAAAATGCATAACTCTGCACGTTAAACTGCATTAAATTTCATCTGCCATTTCACCAGTCTGTTTATGTCCTCCTGAAGTCTGTTACTATTTTGTCCCGGATTATTGCCTCTAAAAGTTTCCCCACCACCAACATTCGGCTAACTGGCTTGTAATTGTCGGGTTTATCCCTCTCCCCTTTTTTGAACAAGGGTGTAACATTTGCAATCCTCCAGTCCTCCGGCACCGCCCCCATATCTAAGGATGATGTGGCCAGAGCCTCCGCAATTTCCACCCTTTACTTCCCTCAGTAACCCAGGATCATCCCATCCAGACCGGGTGACTTTTCTGCTTTGAGTTCTGCCAATCTTTTAAGTGCCTCCTCTTTCTCTATTTTTATCCTATCCAATATCACTACTACCTCCTCCTTTACTGCTCCAATGACAGCATCCTCTTCTCCGGTGAAGACCGATGCAAAGTATTCATTTAGTGCCTCAGCCATGCCCTCTGCCTCCACAAGAAGATCTCTTTTTTAGTCCCTAATCGGTCCCACCCTTCCTTTGACGACCCTTTTATTATTTATATGTTTATAAAAGGCTTTTGGGTTCCCTTTTATGTTAGCTGCTAATCTATTCTCATACTCTCCCTTTGCCTCTCATTCCCTTTTTAGATCTCCTCTGTACTTTCTGTATTCAGCCTGGTTCTCTACTGTATTATGAACCTTACATTTATCATAAGCCTCCTTTTTCTGTTTCATTTTAATCTCTATATCTTTAGTCATCCAGGGAGCTCTAGCTTTGAATGCCCTTCCTTTCCCCCTCGTAGGAATGTGTCTACTCTGTACCCGAACCAACTCCTCCTTGAAGGCCTCCCATTGATCAATTACTATTTTGCTGACCAATTTTTGATTCCAATCCACCAGGGCAAGATCCTTTTTTAACTCTCTGAAATGAGCCCTCCTCCAATTAAGTATTTTCACATTTGATTGTTCCTCGTCCTTTTCCAGAACTGTTCTAAACTTAATGATATTATGATCACTGTTCCCCAAATGCTCCCCCACTGAAACATGCTCCACCTGCCCCACTTCATTCCCCAGAACTAGATCCGGCACTGCTTCCTTCCTCGTTGGGCTGGAAACACACTGATCAAGAAAGTTCTCTTGTACACATTTCAGGAATTCCTCCCCCTCTTTACCCTTTACACTGTTACTGTCCCAGTCTATATTGGGATAATTGAAGTCCCCCATTATCACTACTCTATAGTTCTTGCATCTTTCTGTAATTTGCCTGCAAATTTGCCCCTCTATCTCCTTCCCACTATTTGGTGGTCTATAGTTTACATCCAGTAGTGTAATAGATCCTCTATTGTTCCTTAATTCTAACCAAACAGATTCTGTCTTTGACCCTCAGATACATCATCCCCTTCCAGTGCTGTAATACTTTATTTGATCAATACTGCCGCCCCCCCTCTTTGTTTTTTCTTTCCTATCGTTCCTGAATACTCTGTAGCCAGGTATATTAAGTTCCCATTCCTCCCCTTGTTTGAGCCTGGTCTCCTTTATTGCCACTATAACAGTCACACCCCTTAGGTTGGGTAGTAGTTCAGATTTGGTCTGTGGTCAGGGACAGGAGGGTGTGACTGTTCTAACCCTAATCAGGTATGAGGACCCAGGATCTAGTGGTGGAGGAGCCTCAGCCTTTGACCTTGTCCAACAGGTACGAGGTACTTGCTATCTGTGTGGATGAGATCAAAGACTGCAGGGAGGATGGGCAAACTGACCACGGCACCGTGGTACAGGAGGCCATTCAATGGGGGGAGTTAAAAGGAATGTGGTAGTCAGAGGGATAATGTTCTCTGCAGCCATGACTGGGAGTCCTGAAGGCTACCCGGTTCCAAGATTGAGGACATCTCCTCGTGGCTGGAGAAGAACTTGGAGCGTGAGGGGGAGGATCCAGTTGTCATGGTCCATGTAGGAACCAACAACATAGGTAGAACTAGGAATGAGGATCTGCTGAGGGAGTTTGAGGAGCTCAGGTCTAAATTAATAAGCAGAACCTCAAAGGTAATAATCTCTGGATTACTACCTGAGCCACGTGCAAATCAGAGAGTTAAATGCGTAGCTCAGAGAGTGGTGTGTGGGGGAGACAGGGGTTTCGATTCATGGGGCACTGGCACCAGTACTGGGGAAAGAGGGAGCTGTTCCATTGGGTGGGGCTCCACTGAAACCAGGCTGGGACCAGTGTCCCGGCGAATCAAATAACATGGGCGATTGATAGGGCTTTAAACTGAAAAAGGGGGCGGGGGGTTCAGGTAAAGGTAAATTTATAAGTCGAATCAAGGGAAATGGGGATCGGGCAGGAAAGTGGAGTTGAGGTCGAAGATCAGCCTTGATCTGATTGAATGGTGGAGCAGGCACAAGGGGCCATGTGGCCTACTCCTGCTCCTATTTCTTATGTTCTGAAGGGAAAAGTCAAGGCTGTAGTCAAAGGTAAAAACAAGCAGAGTGTGTCAGGAAGGGACAGAGAGTTTAACAAAGGTAACAGGGCATTACTGACTAAGATCACATCAGGGAAAAATAGTAAAAGTTTAAAATTAAAGGCGCTGTATCTGAATGCATGGAGCATTCTCGTAACAAGAGAGCTGAATTAATGGCACAAATAGAGATAAATGGGTTTAATCTCGTCGCCATTACAGAGATGTGGTTGCAGGGTGACCAAGGTTGGGAACGAAATATTCCAGAGTACTTGCCTTTTAGAAAAGGTAGGCAAAGTGGAAAAGGAGTAGTGAAAGTAAACGTGGGTCCATCATAGACAGGAGAAATTATAACGGGGAATCAGGAAATGGCAGAGACGTTAAACAAATATTTTGTATCTGTCTTCACAGTAGAAGACACAAAAAGCATTCCAGAAATAGTGGGGAACCAAGGGTCTAATGAGAGTGAGGAACTTAAAGTAATTAATATTAGTAAAGAAAAGATACTGGAGAAATTAATGGGACTAAAAGCCGATAAATCCCCTGGACCTGATGGCCTACATCCAAGGGTTCTAAAAGAGGTGGGTGCAGAGATAGTGGATGCATTGATTGTGATCTTCCAAAATTCCCTAGATTCTAGAACGGTCCCAGTGGATTGGAAGGTAGCAAATGTAACCCCGCTATTCAAGAAAGGAGGGAGAGAGAAAACAGGGAACTACAGGCCAGTTAGCCTGACATCAGTCGTCAGGAAAATGCTGGAATCCATTATTAAGGAAGTGGTAACAGGGCACTTAGAAAATCATAATATGATTAGGCAGAGTCAACATAGTTTTATGAAAGGGAAATCGTGTTTGACAAATCTATGAGAGTTTTTTGAGGATGTATCTAGCAGGGTAGATAAAGGGGAATCAGTGGATATGGTATATTTGGATTATCAAAAGGCATTCGATAAGGTGCCACAGGAAAGGTTGTTACACAAGATAAGGGCTCATGGGGTTGGGGATAATATATTAGCATGGAGAGAGGATTGGTTAACGGACAGAAAACAGAGAGTAGGGATAAACGGGTCATTCTCAGGTTGGCAGGTTGTAACTAGTCGGGTGCCGCAAGGATCAGTGCTTGGGCCTCAGCTATTTACAATCTATATTAATGACTTGATGAAGGGATCGAGTGTAATGTATCCAAGTTTGCTGATGATACAAAGCTAGGTGGAGAGTAAGCTGTGAGGAGGACACAGAGTCTGCAAAGGGATATAGACAGGTTAAGTGAGTGGGCAAGAAGGTGGCAGATGGAGTATAATGTGGGGAAATGTGAGGTTATTCACTTTGGTAGGAAGAATAGAAAAACAGGATATTTTTTAAAAGGTGAGAGACTAAGAATTGTTGGTGTTCAGAGGGATTTGGGTGTCCTTGTACGAGAAACACAGGAAGTTAACCTGCAGGTACAGCAAGCAATTAGGAAAGCAAATGGTATGTTGGCCTTTATTGCAGGGGGTTGGAGTACAAGAGTAAGGAAGTCTTACTACAATTGTACAGGGCTTTGGTGAGACCTCACCTGGAGTACTGTGTACAGTTTTGGTCTCCTTATCTAAGGAAGGATATACTTGCCTTAGAGGCGGTGCAATGAAGGTTCACTAGATTGATTCCTGGGATGAGAGGGTTGTCCTATGAGGAGAGATTGAGTAGAATGGGTCTATACTCTCTGGAGTTTAGAAGAATGAGAGGTGATCTCAATGAAACATGTAAAATTCTTAGAGGGCATGACAGGGTAGAGGCTGAGAGGCTGTTTCCCCTCGCTGGAGAGTCTAGAACCAGGGATAAGGGGTTGGCCATTTAGGACCAAAATGATGAAAAATGTCTTCCCTGAGGGATGTGAATCATTGGAATTCTCTACCCCAGAGGGCTGTGGATGCTGAGTCATTGAATATATTCAAGGCTGAGATCGACAGATTCCTGGACTCGAGGGGAATCAAGGGATATGGGGATCGGGCGGGAAAGTGGAGTTGAGGTCAAAGATCAGCCGTGACCTAATTGAATGGTGGAACAGGTTCGAGGGGCCGAATGGCCTACTCCTGCTCCTATTTCTTATGTTCTTACGTACTATATCATATTCCATGTGGCGACTTGTGCCTGCAACCATGCATTTACGCATACGCACTCGAAACCGATCTTAGACTGCCTCACATTTCTCCTCTGTCTGGTCCCTCCTGTTCCTGAACTATTCTTTATTCTATTGTTGTTCGACTCTCCCAGTCCTCTGTGCACCTTGGTTTCTCCTCTTTGATGCTTCATACTGGTTCCCGTCCCCCTGCCAAATTAGTTTAAACCCTCCCCCACAGCACGAGTGAACCTCCCCGCGAGGACATTGGTCCCGGCCCTGTTGAGGTGCAACATTCCATCTTGAACAGATCCCACCTCCCCCAGAACTGGTCCCAATGCCCCAGGAATCTGAAACCCTCCCTCCTGCACCATCTCTCCAGCATTAACCTGCCTGATCTTCCTATTCCTGTACTCACTATCCCGTGACACTGGGAGTAATCCAGAGATCACTACCTTTGAGCTCCTGCTTTTTAATCTCCTCCCTCGCTCCTGAAACTCTGACCGCAGGACCTCGACCCTCTTCCTTCCAATGTCATTGGTTCCCTCGTGGACCACGACTTCTGGCTGTTCCCCTCCCCCTCACAGAATGTTCTGCACCCTCTCCGTGATGTCCTTTACCCTGGTACCAGGGAGGTAACACACCATGTGGGACTCACCTCGACGGTTACAGAAACTCCCTGTCTGTCCCCCTGATTATCGAATCCCCGATGCCGACTGCATCTCTACACTTCACTGTGCCCCCCGTGCAGTCCTCTGTCCCACGATGCAGTGGGTTCACTCTGGACTGCGCTGCCACAAGTTACCGTCACTCACACTGAACACCCATCCATTCAGTACAGAAAACCTGTTAGTGAGTGCCACACTCTGGAAAGATTCCTGCACTCCCTACCCTGCCGAATGGCCACCCACACTCTGGAAAGATTCCTGCACTCCCTACCCTGCCGAATGGCCACCCACACTCTGGAAAGATTCCTGCACTCCCTACCCTGCCGAATGGCCACCCACACTCTGGAAAGATTCCTGCACTCCCTACTCTGCCGAATGGCCACCCACACTCTGGGAAGATTCCTGCACTCCCTACTCTGCCGAATGGCCACCCACACTCTGGGAAGATTCCTGCACTCATAGAAACATAGAAAATAGGAGCAAGAGTAGGCCATTCGGCCCTCGGGCCTGCTCCGCCATTCAAAATGATCATGGCTGATCGTCTAACTCAGTACCCTGTTCCCGCTTTTTCCCCATATCCCTTGATCCCTTTAGCATTAAGAAATATATCTATCTCCTTCTTGAATACATCTAATGACTTGGCCTCCACTGCCTTCTGTGGTAGAGAATTCCACAGGTTCACCACCCTCTGAGTGAAGAAATTTCTCCTCATCTCGGTTCTAAATGGCATACCCCGTATCCTGAGACTGTGACCCCTGGTTCTGGACTCCCCAGACATTGGGAACATCCTCCCTACATCTAGTCTGTCTAGTCCTGTTAGAATTTTATATGTTTCGATGAGATCACCTCTCATTCTTCTAAACTCCAGTGAATATCGGCCGAGTCGACCCAATTTCTCCTCATACGTCAGTCCTGCCATCCCAGGAATCAGTCTGGTAAACCTTCGTTGCACTCCCTCCATGGCAAGGACATCCTTCCTCAGATAAGGAGACCAAAACTGCACACAATACTCCAGGTGTGGTCTCACCAAGGCCCTGTATAACTGCAGTAAGACATCCCTGCTCCTGTACTCAAATCCTCTTGCAATGAAGGTCAACATACCATTCGCCTTCCGAACTGCTTGCTGCACCTGAATGCTCACTTTCAGCGACTGGTGTACAAGGACACCCAGGTCTCGTTGCACCTCCCCTTTTCCCAATCGATCACCATTCAGATAATAATCTGTCTTTGTGTTTTTACAACCAAAGTGGATAACCTCACATTTATCCATGTTCTACTGCATCTGCCATGTTCTTGCCCACTCACCCAACTTGTCTAAATCACATTGGAGCCTCTTTGCATCCCTACCCTGCCTCTTCCTACCCTGCCGAATGGCCACCCACACTCTGGGAAGATTCCTGCACTCCCTACCCTGCCGAATGGCCACCCACACTCTGGGAAGATTCCTGCCTCTTCCAACCCACTCACTGCCCTCCTCAGCTCTCTGTGGCTGTGGGGTGACCACCTCCTGGACCGTGTGATCCAGGAAATTCTCAACCTCCCGTACGCTCTGCAGCGACTCCTCAAACCCTGAAACCCTGACCGCGAGCTCGAGCAGCTGGAGACACTTCCTGTACACCCTGGTTATCCAGGACACATAGAATCATAGAACGGTTACAGAATCATTGCATGGTTACAGCATGGAAGGAGGCCATTTGGCCCATCGAGCCTGTGCTGGCTCTTTGTAAGAGCAATCCAGCTAGTCCCACTCCCCCGCCCTTTCCCCGTAGCCCTGCAAATTTTTCCCCTTCAAGTACTTATCCAGTTCCCTTTTGAAGGCCATGATTGAATCTGCCTCCACCACCCCCTCAGGCAGTGCATTCCAGATCCTAACCACTCACTGAGTAAAAAAGATTTTCCTCATGTCACCTTTGGTTCTTTTGCCAATCACCTTAAATCTATGTCCTCTGGTCCTTGACCCTTCCACCAATGGGAGCAGTTTCTCTCTATCTACTCTGTCTGGACCCTTCATGATTTTGAATACCTCGATCAAATCTCCTCGCAACCGTCTCTGTTCCAAGGAGAACAAGCCCAGCTTCTCCAGTCTATCCATGTAACTGAAGTCCCTCATCCCTGGAATCATTCTAGTAAATCTCTTCTGCACCCTCTCTAAGGCCTTCACATCTTTCCTAAAATGCGGTGCCCAGAACTGGACACAATACTCCAGTTGTGGCCGAACCAGTGTTTTATAAAGGTTCATCATGACTTCCTTGCTTTTGTACTCGATGCCTCTATTTATAAAGCCCAGGATCCTGTATGCTTTTTTAACCACTTTCTCAACCTGCCCTGCCACCTTCAATGATTTGTGTACATATACCACCAGATCTTTCTGTTCCTGTACCCCCTTTAGAATTGTACATTTAGTTTATATTGCCTCTCCTCGTTCTTCCTGCCAAAATGTATTACTTCCCACTTCTCTGCGTTAAATTTCATCTGCCATGTGTCCGCCCATTCCACCAGCCTGTCCATATCCTCTTGAAGTCTATCACTGCATTAGTCTATCACTACCCTCCTCACTGCTTACTACACTTCCAAGCTTTGCATCTGCAAATTTTGAAATTATGCCCTGTACACCCAAGTCATTAATATGTATCAAGAAAAGCAGTGGTCCCAGCACCGACCCCTGGGGAACACCACTGTACACCTCCCTCCAGTCCGAAAAACAACCGTTCACCACAACTCTCTGTTTCCTGTCACTTAGCCAATTTTGTATCCCTGCCACTGCCCCCTTTATTCCATGGGCTTCAACTTTGCTGACAAGTCCATTAAGCAGCATTTTATCAAACGACTTTTGAAAGTCCATATACACCACATCAACCACATTGCCCTCATCGACCCTCTCTGTTACCTCATCAAAAAACTTAATTGAGTTAGTTAAAGACGATTTGCCTTTAACAAATCCGTGCTGGCTTTCCTTAATTAATCCACACTTGTCCAAGTGACTGTTAATTCTGTCCTGGATTATCGTTTCTAAAAGTTTCCCCACCACTGAGGTTAAACTGACTGGCCTGTAGTTGCTGGGTTTATCCTTACACCCTTTTTTGAACAGGAGTGTAACATTTGCAATTCTCCAGTCCACTGGCACCACCCCCGTATCTAAGGATGTTTGGAAGATTATGGCCAGAACCTCCGCAATTTCCACCCTTACTTCCCTCAGCAACCTGGGATGCATCCCATCCGGACCGGGTGATTTATCTACTTTAATTACAACTAGCCTTTCTAGTACCTCCTCTATCAATTTTAGCCCATCCAGTGTCTCAACTACCTCCTCTTACTGTGACTCTGGCAGCATCTTCTTCCTTGGTAAAGACAGATGCAAAGTACTCATTTAGTACCTCAGCCATGCCCTCTGCCTCCATGAGTAGATCTCCTTTTTGGTCCCTAATCGTTCCCTCCCACCTCTTACTACCCGTTTACTATTTATATGCCTATTGAAGACTTTTGGATTCCCTTTTGTGTTGGCTGCCAGTCTATTCCCATACTCTCTCTTTGCCCCTCTGAACTTTCTATATTCAGCCTGGTTCTCACTTGTATTATCAACCTGACATTTGTCATATGTCCCCTTTTTCTGCTTCATCTTACTCTCTATCTCTTTCATCACCCAGGGAGCTCTGGCTTTAGTTGCCCTACCTTTCCCTCTCGTGGGAATGTACCTAGACTGTACCCGAACCATCTCCTCTTTAAAGGCTGCCTATTGTTTGATCACAGTTTTGCCTGCCAATCTTTGATTCCAGTTTACCCGGGCCAGATCCGTTCTCATCCCACTGAAACTGGCCCTCCTCCAATTGAGTATTTTTTCTCTAGATTGCTCCTTGTTCTTTTCCATAACTATTCTAAACCTTATCATATTATGATCACTGTTCCCTAAATGATCCCCCCCCACTGACACTTGCTCCACTTGACCCACCTCATTCCCCAGAACCAGATCCAGCAATGCCTCCTTCCTCGTTGGGTTGGAAACATACTGAACAAGAAAGTTCTCCTGAACACACTTCAGAAATTCCTCCCCCTCTCTGCCCTTTACACTATTACTTTCCCAGTCTATATTAGGATAGTTGAAGTCCCCCATTATCACAACACTATAGTTCTTGCACCTCTCTGCAATTTCCCTGCAAATTTGCTCCTCTATCTCCTTCCCACTAGTTGGTGGCCTATAGGATTCACCCAGTAGTGTAATGGCACCTCTATTGTTTCTTAACTCCAACCAAATAAATTCTGTCCTTGACCCCTCCAGGACATCCTCTCTCTCCAGCACTGCAATATTCTCCTTAATCAATACTGCCACCCACCTCCTTTCTTTCCTTCCCTCTCTTTCCTGAACACCTTGTACCCAGGAATATTTAGTATCCAATCCTGACTTATTGAGCCAGGTCTCCGTTATCGCCATGACATCATTTTCCCATGTGGCTATTTGTGCCTACAGTTCACCAACCTTATTTACCACACTTCGTGTGTTTACACACATGCACTGTAAACCAGTCTTAGATCTTCTCGTATTCTCTCTTACAGTTCTGGTCACCACATTACAGGAAGGATGTGATTGGACTAGAGAGGATACAGAGGAGATTTACGAGGATGTTGCCAGGTCTGGAGAATTTTAGCTATGAGGAAAGATTGGATAGGCTGGGGTTGTTTTCTTTGGAACAGAGGAGGCTGAGGGGAGATTTAATTGAGGTGTATAAAATTATGAGGGGCCCCAGACAGAGTGGATAGGAAGGACCTATTTCCCTTAGCAGAGAGGTCAATAAACAGGGGCATAGATTTAAAGTAATTGGTAGAAGGATTAGCGGGGAGTTGAGAATTTTTTTCACCCAGAGGGTGGTGGGGGTCTGGAACTCACTGCCTGAGAGGGTGGGAGAGGCAGAAACCCTCAACTCATTTAAAAAGTACCTGGATGTGCACCTGAAGTGCTGTAACCTGCAGGGCTACGGACCAAGTGTGGGAAAGTGGGATTAGGCTGGGTGGCTCTTTCTTGGGTGGCACGGACACGATGGGCCAAATGGCCTCATTCTGTGCCATAAGTTTGGATGATTCTCCTAGTCTGATCCCACTGTACTATTTCTTGCTGTATTGCTGTCCGTCTCTCCCAGTCTTTTGTGCCCCTTGTTTCTCCTTTCCAATGCTACATCCTGGTGCCCATACCCCTGCCAAATTAGTTTAAACCCTCCCCCATTAGACTAGTGAACCTCCCCGCGAGGATATTGGTCCCGGCCCTGTTGAGGTGCAACCCGTCCATCTTGAACAGATCCCTCTTGCCCCAGAACTGGTCCCAATGCCCCAGGAATCTGAAACCCTCCCTCCTGCACCATCTCTCCAGCATTAACCTGCCTGATCTTCCTATTCCTGTACTCACTATCCCGTGACACTGGGAGTAATCCAGAGATCACTACCTTTGAGCTCCTGCTTTTTAATCTCCTCCCTCGCTCCTGAAACTCTGACCGCAGGACCTCGACCCTCTTCCTTCCAATGTCGTTGGTTCCCTCGTGGACCACGACTTCTGGCTGTTCCCCTCCCCCTCACAGAATGTTCTGCACCCTCTCCGTGATGTCCTTTACCCTGGTACCAGGGAGGTAACACACCATGTGGGACTCACCTCGACGGTGACAGAAACTCCCTGTCTGTCCCCCTGATTATCGAATCCCCGATGCCGACTGCATCTCTACACTTCACTGTGCCCCCCGTGCAGTCCTCTGTCCCACGATGCCATGTTCACGACAGCACTCCGTCACTGGTATTCAATGCCACACACCTGGAAGATTCCTGCACTGCCTGCCTCTTCCTGCACTTTCCGATGGCCCCACTTGCTATCCTGAACTCTGTGACTGTGGGGTGACCACCTCCTGGAACGGACGATCCAGGAAACCTTCAGCCTCCCTCATGCTCTGCAGGGACTCCAGCCGCCCCTCAAGCTCAGAAACCCTCAACTTGAGCTCGAACAACTGGACACGTGGCCCTGCCCTCCAGGTCACATGAAACATCCTGAAGATCCCACATGGTGCGCCTCGTCTCCCCGCCCCTCACCCCCGCGCCTCGTTTCCCGCCCCTCCCCCCCGCGCCTCGTCTCCCCGCCCCTCCCCCCCCGCGCCTCGTCTCCCCGCCCCTCCCCCCCCGCGCCTCGTCTCCCCGCCCCTCCCCCCCGCGCGTCGTCTCCCCGCCCCTCCCCCCCGCGCGTCGTCTCCCCGCCCCTCCCCCCCGCGCCTCGTCTCCCCGCCCCTCCCCCCTCGCGCCTCGTCTCCCCGCCCCTCCCCCCCGCGCCTCGTCTCCCCGCCCCTCCCCCCCGCGCCTCGTCTCCCCGCCCCTCCCCCCCGCGCCTCGTCTCCCCGCCCCTCCCCCCCCCCGCGCCTCGTCTCCCCGCCCCTCCCCCCCCCCGCGCCTCGTCTCCCCGCCCCTCCCCCCCCCCGCGCCTCGTCTCCCCGCCCCTCCCCCCCCCCGCGCCTCGTCTCCCCGCCCCTCCCCCCCCCGCGCCTCGTCTCCCCGCCCCTCCCCCCCCCGCGCCTCGTATCCCCGACCCTCCCCCCCCCGCGCCTCCTTCTCTCCCCCGCCCCCCGCGCCTCCTTCTCTCCCCCGCCCCCCGCGCCTCCTTCTCTCCCCCGCCCCCCGCGCCTCCTTCTCTCCCCCGCCCCCCGCGCCTCCTTCTCTCCCCCGCCCCCCGCGCCTCCTTCTCTCCCCCGCCCCCCGCCCCTCCTTCTCTCCCCCGCCCCCCGCCCCTCCTTCTCTCCCCCGCCCCCCGCCCCTCCTTCTCTCCCCCGCCCCTCCTTCTCTCCCCCGCCCCTCCTTCTCTCCCCCGCCCCTCCTTCTCTCCCCCGCCCCTTCTTCTCTCCCCCGCCCCTTCTTCTCTCCCCCGCCCCTTCTTCTCTCCCCCGCCCCTTCTTCTCTCCCCCGCCCCTTCTTCTCTCCCCCGCCCCTCCTTCTCTCCCCCGCCCCTCCTTCTCTCCCCCGCCCCTCCTTCTCTCCCCCGCCCCTCCTTCTCTCCCCCGCCCCTCCTTCTCTCCCCCGCCCCTCCTTCTCTCCCCCGCCCCTCCTTCTCTCCCCCGCCCCTCCTTCTCTCCCCCGCCCCTCCTTCTCTCCCCCGCCCCTCCTTCTCTCCCCCGCCCCTCCTTCTCTCCCCCGCCCCTCCTTCTCTCCCCCGCCCCTCCTTCTCTCCCCCGCCCCTCCTTCTCTCCCCCGCCCCTCCTTCTCTCCCCCGCCCCTCCTTCTCTCCCCCGCCCCTCCTTCTCTCCCCCGCCCCCCCTTCTCTCCCCCGCCCCTCCTTCTCTCCCCCGCCCCTCCTTCTCTCCCCCGCCCCTCCTTCTCTCCCCCGCCCCTCCTTCTCTCCCCCGCCCCTCCTTCTCTCCCCCGCCCCTCCTTCTCTCCCCCGCCCCTCCTTCTCTCCCCCGCCCCTCCTTCTCTCCCCCGCCCCTCCTTCTCTCCCCCGCCCCTCCTTCTCTCCCCCGCCCCTCCTTCTCTCCCCCGCCCCTCCTTCTCTCCCCCGCCCCTCCTTCTCTCCCCCGCCCCTCCTTCTCTCCCCCGCCCCTCCTTCTCTCCCCCGCCCCTCCTTCTCTCCCCCGCCCCTCCTTCTCTCCCCCGCCCCTCCTTCTCTCCCCCGCCCCTCCTTCTCTCCCCCGCCCCTCCTTCTCTCCCCCGCCCCTCCTTCTCTCCCCCGCCCCTCCTTCTCTCCCCCGCCCCTCCTTCTCTCCCCCGCCCCTCCTTCTCTCCCCCGCCCCTCCTTCTCTCCCCCGCCCCTCCTTCTCTCCCCCGCCCCTCCTTCTCTCCCCCGCCCCTCCTTCTCTCCCCCGCCCCTCCTTCTCTCCCCCGCCCCTCCTTCTCTCCCCCGCCCCTCCTTCTCTCCCCCGCCCCTCCTTCTCTCCCCCGCCCCTCCTTCTCTCCCCCGCCCCTCCTTCTCTCCCCCGCCCCTCCTTCTCTCCCCCGCCCCTCCTTCTCTCTCCTTCTCTCCCCCGCCCCTCCTTCTCTCTCCCCCCCCCCCCCGCCCCTCCTTCTCTCTCCCCCCCCCCCCCCGCGCCCCCTTCTCTCTCCCCCCCCCCCCCCCGCGCCCCCTTCTCTCTCACCCCCCCCCCGCGCCCCCTTCCCCCTTCTCTCTCCCCCCTCCCCCTTCTCTCTCCCCCCCCCCCGCGCCCCCTTCTCTCTCTCTCCCCCCCCGCGCCCCCTTCTCTCTCCCCCCCCGCGCCCCCTTCTCTCTCCCCCCCACCCCCGCGCCCCCTTCTCTCTCCCCCCCCCCCCGCGCCCCCTTCTCTCTCCCCCCTCCCCCGCGCCCCCTTCTCTCTCCCCCCTCCCCCGCGCCCCCTTCTCTCTCCCCCCTCCCCCGCGCCCCCTTCTCTCTCCCCCCCCCCCCCCCCCCGCGCCCCCTTCTCTCTCCCCCCCCCCCCCCCCCGCGCCCCCTTCTCTCTCCCCCCCCCCCCCCCCCCCGCCCTTCTCTCTCCCCCCCCCCCCCCCCGCGCCCCCTTCTCTCTCCCCCCCCCCCCCCGCGCCCCCTTCTCTCTCCCCCCCCCCGCGCCCCCTTCTCTCTCCCCCCCCCCCCGCGCCCCCTTCTCTCTCCCCCCCCCCCCGCGCCCCCTTCTCTCTTCCCCCCCCCGCGCCCCCTTCTCTCTCCCCCCCCCCCGCGCCCCCTTCTCTCTCCCCCCCCCCCGCGCCCCCTTCTCTCTCCCCCCCCCCCCCGCGCCCCCTTCTCTCTCCCCCCCCCCGCACCCCCTTCTCTCTCCCCCCCCCCCCCCCCCCCCCGCGCCCCCTTCTCTCTCCCCCCCCCCCCCGCGCCCCCTTCTCTCTCCCCCCTCCCCCGCGCCCCCTTCTCTCTCCCCCCTCCCCCGCGCCCCCTTCTCTCTCCCCCCTCCCCCGCGCCCCCTTCTCTCTCCCCCCCCCCCCGCGCCCCCTTCTCTCTCCCCCCCCCCCCGCGCCCCCTTCTCTCTCCCCCCCCCCCCGCGCCCCCTTCTCTCTTCCCCCCCCCCCCCCCGCGCCCCCTTCTCCCCCCCCCCCCCGCGCCCCCTTCTCACCCCCCCCCCCCCGCGCCCCCTTCTCTCCCCCCCCCCCCCCCCGCGCCCCCTTCTCTCCCCCCCCCCCCCCCCCGCGCCCCCTTCTCTCTCCCCCCCCCCCGCGCCCCCTTCTCTCTCCCCCCCCCCCCCGCGCCCCCTTCTCTCTCCCCCCCCCCCCCCGCGCCCCCTTCTCTCTCCCCCCCCCCCCCCGCGCCCCCTTCTCTCTCCCCCCCCCGCGCCCCCTTCTCTCTCCCCCCCCCGCGCCCCCTTCTCTCCCCCCCCGCGCCCCCTTCTCTCTCCCCCCCCGCGCCCCCCCGCCAGCATAGGCGAGAGCTGCAGTTTAAAGATTTCCTCTTTCATTACCCAGGCAATGATAGACACCCCCTGAAGGTTGGGGAGGTGGGACCTGCCCACAAGGGGGGGTCGAAGATGTGAAATGATTGAAGGCGACAAGTTTAGAAAAGACCCAAAGATGAATCAGTAATAAATTGTCCTGCTATTCGTCAAATTACCCGACTTAACCAATTGTCATTTTTTTCTCTTTACAGATAATATAATATTTTTAAGTGACTCCGTTAAAGAGAAGATCTAGTCCAATTCCTCTCCTCGGGCCCCTCCTCCACATGGGCTGTCTTTGATCATTTTCTATCTCCCTGTTTCTTTCTTTTGATTGGGATATTACCTGCTCACCAGATCATGTGATTTTGATATTTTGATCGTTGTTTGATGTGCAGAGATTGTAATAAATCAATGGTTGCTCACAGAACCCTCTCCTGTGTCTATTCTCAGAATATTTCTGGATCATTGTTGTGCTTCACAGTTGTTATCAAAAGAAGAGAAAAGGCTCAGGAACACTCTCCCGTGTCAGTCAGGACTCACTGTCCGCACTCTCACCACCGACTCAGGAGGTCATGGGTTCAAGTTTCACTCGAAAGACTTGAGCCCATAATCACAGCTCACACTGCCATGCAGTACCGAGGGAGCGCTGCACTGTCGGAGGGTCAGTACCGAGGGAGCGCTGCACTGTCGGAGGGTCAGTACTGAGGGAGCGCTGCACTGTCGGAGGGTCAGTACTGAGGGAGCGCTGCACTGTCGGAGGGTCAGTACCGAGGGAGCGCTGCACTGTCGGAGGGTCAGTACTGAGGGAGCGCTGCACTGTCGGAGGGTCAGTACTGAGGGAGCGCTGCACTGTCGGAGGGTCAGTACTGAGGGAGCGCTGCACTGTCGGAGGGCCGGTACCGAGGGAGCGCTGCACTGTCGGAGGGTCAGTACCGAGTGAGCACTGCACCGTCGGAGGGTCAGTACTGAGGGAGCGCTGCACCGTCGGAGGGCCGGTACCGAGTGAGCACTGCACCGTCGGAGGGCCGGTACCGAGGGAGCGCTGCACCGTCGGAGGGCCGGTACCGAGTGAGCACTGCACCGTCGGAGGGCCGGTACCGAGTGAGCACTGCACCGTCGGAGGGCCGGTACTGCCCTCTCAGGTGGATATATAAGATCCCATGGCATTTTTCGAAGAGCAGGGGAGTTCTCCCCGGTGTTCTGGTCAATATTTATCCCTCAACCAACATCACTGAAACAGATTGTCTGGTCATTTATCACATTGCTGTTTGTGGGATCTTGCTGTGCGCAAATTGGCTGCCGCGTTTCCTACATTCCAACAGTGACCAGACTTTAAGAGCACTTCACTGGCTGTAAAGCGCTTTGGGACGTCCTGAGGATGTGAAAAGTGCTATATAAATGCAAATTATTGCTCTCACTCGCTTTTCTTTCTGTCTCGATCACTCTCTCACCCTCCTTACGGTGAACAGGGATCGACACAACATAACTCTGTGATTGATCGATTGACCCTCCCTGTGATCGATTGAGTTTTTTGATGAAACATAGAAAATAGGAGCAAGAGTAGGCCATTCAGCCCTTCGGGCCTGCTCCACCATTCAAAATGATCATATCTGATTGTCTAACGCAGTACCCTGTTCCCGCTTTTTCCCCATATCCCTTGATCCCTTTAGCATTAAGAAATATATCGATCTCCTTCTTGAATACATCTAATGACTTGGCCTCCACTGCCTTCTGTGGTAGAGAATTCCACAGGTTCACCACCCTCTGAGTGAAGAAATTTCTCCTCATCTCGGTTCTGAATGGCATACCCCGTATCCTGAGACTGTGACCCCTGGTTCTGGACTCCCCAGACATTGGGAACATCCTCCCTACATCTAGTCTGTCTAGTCCTGTTAGAATTTTATATGTTTCGATGAGATCACCTCTCATTCTTCTAAACTCTAGTGAATATAGGCCTAGTCGACCCAATCTCTCCTCATACGTCAGTCCTGCCATCCCAGCAATCAGTCTGGTAAACCTTCGTTGCACTCCCTCCATGGCAAGGACATCCTTCCTCAGATAAGGAGACCAAAACTGCACACAATACTCCAGACGTGGTCTCACCAAGGTCCTGTATAACTGCAGTAAGACATCCCTGTTCCTGTACTCAAATCCTCTTGCAATGAAGGCCAACATACCATTCACCTTCCTAACTGCTTGCTGCACCTGAATGCTCGCTTTCAACCATTGGTGTGCAAGGACACCCAGGTCTCGTTGCACCTCCCCTTTTCCCAATCTATCACCATTCAGATCTGCCTTTCTGTTTTTACAACCAAAGTGGATAACCTCACATTTATCCATGTTATACTGCATCTGCCATGTTCTTGCCCACTCACCCAACTTATCTAAATCACATTGGAGCCTCTTTGCATCCTCCTCACAGCTCACATTCCAGCCCAGCTTTGTGTCGTCTGCAAACTTGGAAATATCACATTTGGTTCCCTCATCCAAATCATTGATATATATTGTGAATAGCTGGGGTCCAAGCACTGATCCCTGCGGTACCCCACTAGTCACTGCCTGCCACCCCGAAAAAGACCCGTTTATTCCTACTCTCTGTTTCCTGTCTGTCAACCAATTCTCAATCCATGCCAGTATATTCCCCCCAATCCCATGTGCTTTAATTTTGCACACTAACCTCTTGTGTGGGACTTTATCAAAAGCCTTCTGAAAATCCAAATACACCACATCCACTGGTTCTCCCTTATCTATTCTACTAGTTACATCCTCAAAAAACTCCAGTGGATTTGTTAAGCATGATTTCCCTTTCATAAACCCATGCTGACTTTGTCCAATCCCGTTAATGCCCTCCAAGTGTTCTGTTGTCACATCTTTTATAATAGACTCGAGCATTTTCCCCACTACTGATGTTAGGCTAACTGGTCTGTAATTCTCTGTTTTTTCTCTCCCTCCTTTTTTAAATAGTGGGGTTACATTTGCCACCCTCCAATCTGTAGGAACTGTTCCAGAGTCTATAGAATTTTGGAAGATGATCACCAATGCATCCATTATTTCCAGGGCCACTTCCTTTAGTACTCTGGGATGTAAATTATCAGGCCCTGGGGATTTGTCAGCCTTTAGCCCCATTAATTTCCCTAGCACTATTTTTTTTCACTAATACTGGTTTCCTTCAGTTCCTCCCTCTCACTAGACCCTTGGTTCCCTAACATTTCTGGCAGGTTATTTGTGTCCTCCTTTGTGAAGACAGAACCAAAGTATGTGTTTAATTGTTCTGCCATTTCTTTGTTCCCCATTATAATTTCCCCCATTTCTGACTGTAAGGGACCTACATTTGTCTTCACTAATCTTTTTCTCTTGACATATTTATAGAAGCTTTTACAGTCAGTTTTTATGCTCCCTGCTAGTTTACTCTCATACTCTATTTTTCCCCTCTTAATCAATCTCTTTGTCCTCCTTTGCTGAATTCTGAACTGCTCCCAATCCTCAGGCTTGCTGCTTTTTCTGGCAATTTTATATGTCTCCTCTTTGGATCTAATCCTATCCCTAATTTCTTTTGTAAGCCACGGTTGAGCCACCTTTCCTGTTTTATTTTTGCGCCATACAGGAATGAATAATTGTTGTAATTCCTGCACACGTTATTTAAATATTAGCCATTGCCTATCCACTGTCATCCCTTTCAGTAAAGTTCCCCAATCTATCATAGCCAACTCACACCTCATACTTTCGTAATTTCCTTTATTTAGATTCAGGACCCTAGTTTCAGATTCAACTACTTCACTCTCCATCTTAATGAGGAATTCTATCATGTTATGGTCGCTCTTCCCGAAGGGACCCCACAACAAGATTGTTAATTAATCCTTTCTCATTGCACAATACCCAGTCTAGGATCACCTGTTCTCTCGTTGGTTCCTCAACGTATTGGTCTAGAAAACCATCACGTACACACTCCAGGAATTCCTCCCCCACAGTATTATTGCTAATTTGGTTTGACCAATCTATATGTAGATTAAAGTCACCCATGATTATAATTGTACCCTTCTTGCATGCGTCTCTAATTTCCTGTTTAATGCCCTCCCCTACATCTCCACTACTGTTTGGGGGCCTATAGACAACCCCCACCAACGTTTTCTGCCCCTTGGTGTTTCTTAGCTCCACCCATACAGATTCCACATGGTGATTTTCCGAGCCAATATCCTTCCTCACTATTGCATTGATTTCCTCCTTTGCTAACAACGCTACCCCACCTCCTTTCCCTTTTTGCCTGTCCTTCCCAAATATTGTAAACAATTTTACAACACCAAGTTATAGTCCAGCAATTTTATTTTAAATTCACAAGCTTTCGGAGGCTTCCTCCTTCCTCAGGTAAATTCCTAAATATTGAATACCCCTGGATGTTCAGTTCCCATCCTTGGTCACCCTGAAGCCATGTCTCCGTAATCGCAACTATATCATAACCATTAATATCTACCTGCGCTGTTAATTCATCTAGCTTATTGCGAATGCTCCGCGCATTAAGACACAATGCCTTTAGACTTGTCTTTTTAAGATTGCTGGTCATCTTAGTATTATTTTGCACTATGGCGCTGTTTGTTTTTTGCCCTTGTTTTCTTTGCCTTCCACTATTGCTTCTTCCCTTTCTGTCTTTTGTTTCTATCCTTGTTTCCCCCTCCTCTGTCTCCCTGCTCAGGTTCCCATCCCCCTGCCACTCTAGTTTAAACCTTCCCCAACAGCACTAGCAAACACCCCCACGAGGACACCAGTCCTGGTCCTGCTCGGGTGTAACCCGTCCCACTTGTACAGGTCCCACCTTCCCCAGAACTGGTCCCAATGTCCCAGGAATCTAAATCCCTCCCTCCTAAACCATCCCTGCAGCCATGCATTCATCCGGTCTATTCTCCTGTTCCTATACTCACTAGCACGTGGCACTGGGAGTAATCCTGAGATTACTACCTTTGACGTCCTGCCTTTTAATTTATCTCCCAACTCCTTAAATTCACCTTGCAGGACCCCATCCCTTTTTTTACCTATGTCGTCGGTACTAATATGGACCACGACTACTGGCTGTTCACCCTCTCCCTCCAGAATGTCCTGCAGCCGCTCCGTGACATCCTTGACCCGAGCACCAGGGAGGTAACATACCATCCTGGAGTCACGTTTACGGCCGCAGAAACGCCTATCTGTTCCCCTTACAATTGAATCCCCTATCACTATAGCCCTGCCACTCTTCTTCCTCCCCTCCTGTGCAGCAGAGCCACCCGTGGTGCCCCGAACCTGGCTCTTGCTGCTTTCCCCTGAAAAGCCATCTCCCCCAACAGTATCTAAAGAGGCATATCTGTGAGAGGGAGATGGCCCCAGGGGACTCCTGCTCTACCTGCCTCGTCCTTTCACTCTGCTTGGCAGTCACCCATTTTCATTACGTGCGGTGTGATCACCTCACTGAACGTGCAATCCACGATAGTCTCAGCATCACGGTCTCTCCTTTTACCCTGCGCTCACCTCTCGGACTCTCCTTTTACACTGCGCTCAACTCTCGGACTCTCCTTTTACACTGCCCTCACCTCTCGGACTCTCCTTTTACACTGCGCTCACCTCTCGGACTCTCCTTTTACCCTGCGCTCACCTCTCGGACTCTCCTTTTACCCTGCGCTCACCTCTCGGACTCTCCTTTTACACTGTGCTCACCTCTCGGACTCTCCTTTTACACCGCGCTCACCTCTCGGACTCTCCTTTTACACTGTGCTCACCTCTCGGACTCTCCTTTTACACTGCGCTCACCTCTCGGACTCTCCTTTTACACCGCGCTCACCTCTCGGACTCTCCTTTTACACTGTGCTCACCTCTCGGACTCTCCTTTTACCCTGCGCTCACCTCTCGGACTCTCCTTTTACACAGCGCTCACCTCTCGGACTCTCCTTTTACACCACGCTCACCTCTCGGACTCTCCTTTTACACCGCGCTCACCTCTCGGACTCTCCTTTTACACCACGCTCACCTCTCGGACTCTCCTTTTACACTGAGCTCACCTCTCGGACTCTCCTTTTACACCGCGCTCACCTCTCTGACTCTCCTTTTACACTGCGCTCACCTCTCGGACTCTCCTTTTACACCGCGCTCACCTCTCGGACTCTCCTTTTACACCGCGCTCACCTCTCGGACTCTCCTTTTACACCGCGCTCACCTCTCGGACTCTCCTTTTACACCGCGCTCACCTCTCGGACTCTCCTTTTACACTGTGCTCACCTCTCGGACTCTCCTTTTACACCGTGCTCACCTCTCGGACTCTCCTTTTACCCTGCGCTCACCTCTCGGACTCTCCTTTTACACTGCGCTCACCTCTCGGACTCTCCTTTTACACCGCGCTCACCTCTCGGACTCTCCTTTTACACTGTGCTCACCTCTCGGACTCTCCTTTTACACTGTGCTCACCTCTCGGACTCTCCTTTTACACCGCGCTCACCTCTCGGACTCTCCTTTTACACTGTGCTCACCTCTCGGACTCTCCTTTTACACCGTGCTCACCTCTCGGACTCTCCTTTTACCCTGAGCTCACCTCTCGGACTCTCCTTTTACACCGCGCTCACCTCTCGGACTCTCCTTTTACACTGCGCTCACCTCTCGGACTCTCCTTTTACACCGCGCTCACCTCTCGGACTCTCCTTTTACACTGTGCTCACCTCTCGGACTCTCCTTTTACACTGTGCTCACCTCTCGGACTCTCCTTTTACACCGCGCTCACCTCTCGGACTCTCCTTTTACACTGCGCTCACCTCTCGGACTCTCCTTTTACACCGTGCTCACCTCTCGGACTCTCCTTTTACACCACGCTCACCTCTCGGACTCTCCTTTTACACAGCGCTCACCTCTCGGACTCTCCTTTTACACAGCGCTCACCTCTCGGACTCTCCTTTTACACCGTGCTCACCTCTCGGACTCTCCTTTTACACCACGCTCACCTCTCGGACTCTCCTTTTACACTGCGCTCACCTCTCGGACTCTCCTTTTACCCTGCGCTCACCTCTCGGACTCTCCTTTTACACAGCGCTCACCTCTCGGACTCTCCTTTTACACCACGCTCACCTCTCGGACTCTCCTTTTACACCGCGCTCACCTCTCGGACTCTCCTTTTACACCACGCTCACCTCTCGGACTCTCCTTTTACACTGAGCTCACCTCTCGGACTCTCCTTTTACACCGTGCTCACCTCTCGGACTCTCCTTTTACCCTGAGCTCACCTCTCGGACTCTCCTTTTACACCGCGCTCACCTCTCGGACTCTCCTTTTACACTGCGCTCACCTCTCGGACTCTCCTTTTACACCGCGCTCACCTCTCGGACTCTCCTTTTACACTGTGCTCACCTCTCGGACTCTCCTTTTACACTGTGCTCACCTCTCGGACTCTCCTTTTACACCGCGCTCACCTCTCGGACTCTCCTTTTACACTGCGCTCACCTCTCGGACTCTCCTTTTACACCGTGCTCACCTCTCGGACTCTCCTTTTACACCACGCTCACCTCTCGGACTCTCCTTTTACACAGCGCTCACCTCTCGGACTCTCCTTTTACACAGCGCTCACCTCTCGGACTCTCCTTTTACACCGTGCTCACCTCTCGGACTCTCCTTTTACACCACGCTCACCTCTCGGACTCTCCTTTTACACTGCGCTCACCTCTCGGACTCTCCTTTTACACTGAGCTCACCTCTCGGACTCTCCTTTTACACCGCGCTCACCTCTCTGACTCTCCTTTTACACTGCGCTCACCTCTCGGACTCTCCTTTTACACCGCGCTCACCTCTCGGACTCTCCTTTTACACCGCGCTCACCTCTCGGACTCTCCTTTTACACCGCGCTCACCTCTCGGACTCTCCTTTTACACTGTGCTCACCTCTCGGACTCTCCTTTTACACTGCGCTCACCTCTCGGTCTCTCCTTTTACACTGAGCTCACCTCTCGGACTCTCCTTTTACACTGAGCTCACCTCTCGGACTCTCCTTTTACACTGAGCTCACCTCTCGGACTCTCCTTTTACACCGCGCTCACCTCTCGGACTCTCCTTTTACACCGTGCTCACCTCTCGGGCTCTCCTTTTACACCGCGCTCACCTCTCGGACTCTCCTTTTACACTGCGCTCACCTCTCGGACTCTCCTTTTACACCGTGCTCACCTCTCGGACTCTCCTTTTACACTGAGCTCACCTCTCGGACTCTCCTTTTACACTGCGCTCACCTCTCGGACTCTCCTTTTACACCGTGCTCACCTCTCGGACTCTCCTTTTACACCGCGCTCACCTCTCGGACTCTCCTTTTACACTGAGCTCACCTCTCGGACTCTCCTTTTACACTGCGCTCACCTCTCGGACTCTCCTTTTACACTGAGCTCACCTCTCGGACTCTCCTTTTACACTGTGCTCACCTCTCGGACTCTCCTTTTACACTGCGCTCACCTCTCGGACTCTCCTTTTACACTGCGCTCACCTCTCGGACTCTCCTTTTACCCTGCGCTCACCTCTCGGACTCTCCTTTTACACTGAGCTCACCTCTCGGACTCTCCCTTTACACCGCGCTCACCTCTCGGACTCTCCTTTTACACCGTGCTCACCTCTCGGACTCTCCTTTTACACCGCGCTCACCTCTCGGACTCTCCTTTTACACTGCGCTCACCTCTCGGACTCTCCTTTTACTCTGCGCTCACCTCTCGGACTCTCCTTTTACACTGCGCTCACCTCTCGGACTCTCCTTTTACACTGAGCTCACCTCTCGGACTCTCCTTTTACACTGAGCTCACCTCTCGGACTCTCCTTTTACACTGCGCTCACCTCTCGGACTCTCCTTTTACACTGAGCTCACCTCTCGGACTCTCCTTTTACACAGCGCTCACCTCTCTGACTCTCCTTTTACACAGCGCTCAACTCTCGGACTCTCCTTTTACACTGCACTCACCTCTCGGACTCTCCTTTTACACTGCGCTCACCTCTCGGACTCTCCTTTTACACTGAGCTCACCTCTCGGACTCTCCTTTTACACTGCGCTCACCTCTCGGACTCTCCTTTTACACTGCGCTCACCTCTCGGACTCTCCTTTTACACTGCGCTCACCTCTCGGACTCTCCTTTTACCCTGCGCTCACCTCTCGGACTCTCCTTTTACACTGAGCTCACCTCTCGGACTCTCCCTTTACACCGCGCTCACCTCTCGGACTCTCCTTTTACACCGTGCTCACCTCTCGGACTCTCCTTTTACACCGCGCTCACCTCTCGGACTCTCCTTTTACACTGCGCTCACCTCTCGGACTCTCCTTTTACTCTGCGCTCACCTCTCGGACTCTCCTTTTACACAGCGCTCACCTCTCGGACTCTCCTTTTACTCTGCGCTCACCTCTCGGACTCTCCTTTTACACTGCGCTCACCTCTCGGACTCTCCTTTTACACCGCGCTCACCTCTCGGACTCTCCTTTTACAACGCGCTCACCTCTCGGACTCTCCTTTTACAACGCGCTCACCTCTCGGACTCTCCTTTTACACCGCGCTCACCTCTCGGACTCTCCTTTTACACCGCGCTCACCTCTCGGACTCTCCTTTTACACTGAGCTCACCTCTCGGACTCTCCTTTTACACTGAGCTCACCTCTCGGACTCTCCTTTTACACCGAGCTCACCTCTCGGACTCTCCTTTTACACCGCGCTCACCTCTCGGACTCTCCTTTTACACTGAGCTCACCTCTCTGACTCTCCTTTTACACCGCGCTCACCTCTCGGACTCTCCTTTTACACTGCGCTCACATCTCGGACTCTCCTTTTACCCTGCGCTCACCTCTCGGACTCTCCTTTTACACCGCGCTCACCTCTCGGACTCTCCTTTTACACTGAGCTCACCTCTCGGACTCTCCTTTTACACTGCGCTCACCTCTCGGACTCTCCTTTTACACTGAGCTCACCTCTCGGACTCTCCTTTTACACTGTGCTCACCTCTCGGACTCTCCTTTTACACTGCGCTCACCTCTCGGACTCTCCTTTTACACTGCGCTCACCTCTCGGACTCTCCTTTTACCCTGCGCTCACCTCTCGGACTCTCCTTTTACACTGAGCTCACCTCTCGGACTCTCCCTTTACACCGCGCTCACCTCTCGGACTCTCCTTTTACACCGCGCTCACCTCTCGGACTCTCCTTTTACACCGCGCTCACCTCTCGGACTCTCCTTTTACACTGCGCTCACCTCTCGGACTCTCCTTTTACTCTGCGCTCACCTCTCGGACTCTCCTTTTACACTGCGCTCACCTCTCGGACTCTCCTTTTACACCGCGCTCACCTCTCGGACTCTCCTTTTACACCGCGCTCACCTCTCGGACTCTCCTTTTACTCTGCGCTCACCTCTCGGACTCTCCTTTTACACTGCGCTCACCTCTCGGACTCTCCTTTTACACCGCGCTCACCTCACGGACTCTCCTTTTACACTGAGCTCACCTCACGGACTCTCCTTTTACACTGCGCTCACCTCTCGGACTCTCCTTTTACACCGCGCTCACCTCTCGGACTCTCCTTTTACACTGTGCTCACCTCTCGGACTCTCCTTTTACACCGCGCTCACCTCTCGGACTCTCCTTTTACACCGCGCTCACCTCTCGGACTCTCCTTTTACACCGCGCTCACCTCTCGGACTCTCCTTTTACACCGCGCTCACCTCTCGGACTCTCCTTTTACACCGCGCTCACCTCTCGGACTCTCCTTTTACTCTGCGCTCACCTCTCGGACTCTCCTTTTACACCGCGCTCACCTCTCGGACTCTCCTTTTACACCGCGCTCACCTCTCGGACTCTCCTTTTACACCGTGCTCACCTCTCGGACTCTCCTTTTACACTGCGCTCACCTCTCGGACTCTCCTTTTACTCTGAGCTCACCTCTCGGACTCTCCTTTTACACCGTGCTCACCTCTCGGACTCTCCTTTTACACTGCGCTCACCTCTCGGACTCTCCTTTTACTCTGAGCTCACCTCTCGGACTCTCCTTTTACCCTGCGCTCACCTCTCGGACTCTCCTTTTACTCTGCGCTCACCTCTCGGACTCTCCTTTTACCCTGTGCTCACCTCTCGGACTCTCCTTTTACACTGAGCTCACCTCTCGGACTCTCCTTTTACACTGAGCACACCTCTCGGACTCTCCTTTTACACCGTGCTCACCTCTCGGACTCTCCTTTTACACCGTGCTCACCTCTCGGACTCTCCTTTTACACCGCGCTCACCTCTCGGACTCTCCTTTTACCCTGCGCTCACCTCTCGGACTCTCCTTTTACTCTGTGCTCACCTCTCGGACTCTCCATTTACACCGGGCTCACCTCTCAGACTCTCCTTTTACACCGCGCTCACCTCTCGGACTCTCCTTTTACACCGCGCTCACCTCTCGGACTCTCCTTTTACACTGAGCTCACCTCTCGGACTCTCCTTTTACACTGCGCTCACCTCTCGGACTCTCCTTTTACCCTGTGCTCACCTCTCGGACTCTCCTTTTACACTGAGCTCACCTCTCGGACTCTCCTTTTACACCGCGCTCACCTCTCGGACTCTCCTTTTACACCGCGCTCACCTCTCGGACTCTCCTTTTACACCGAGCTCACCTCTCGGACTCTCCTTTTACACCGCGCTCACCTCTCGGACTCTCCTTTTACACTGTGCTCACCTCTCGGACTCTCCTTTTACCCCGCGCTCACCTCTCGGACTCTCCTTTTACACTGCGCTCACCTCTCGGACTCTCCTTTTACACCGTGCTCACCTCTCGGACTCTCCTTTTACACTGCGCTCACCTCTCGGACTCTCCTTTTACACAGCGCTCACCTCTCGGACTCTCCTTTTACACCGTGCTCACCTCTCGGACTCTCCTTTTACACTGCGCTCACCTCTCGGACTCTCCTTTTACACCGCGCTCGCCTCTCGGACTCTCCTTTTACACTGTGCTCACCTCTCGGACTCTCCTTTTACACCCCGCTCACCTCTCGGACTTTCCTTTTACAACGCGCTCACCTCTCGGACTCTCCTTTTACACCCCGCTCACCTCTCGGACTCTCCTTTTACACCGCGCTCACCTCTCGGACTCTCCTTTTACACTGCGCTCACCTCTCGGACTCTCCTTTTACACCGCGCTCACCTCTCGGACTCTCCTTTTACACCGCGCTCACCTCTCGGACTCTCCTTTTACACTGCGCTCACCTCTCGGACTCTCCTTTTACACCGTGCTCACCTCTCGGACTCTCCTTTTACACCACGCTCACCTCTCGGACTCTCCTTTTACACAGCGCTCACCTCTCGGACTCTCCTTTTACACAGCGCTCACCTCTCGGACTCTCCTTTTACACCGTGCTCACCTCTCGGACTCTCCTTTTACACCACGCTCACCTCTCGGACTCTCCTTTTACACTGCGCTCACCTCTCGGACTCTCCTTTTACCCTGCGCTCACCTCTCGGACTCTCCTTTTACACCGCGCTCACCTCTCTGACTCTCCTTTTACACTGCGCTCACCTCTCGGACTCTCCTTTTACACCGCGCTCACCTCTCGGACTCTCCTTTTACACCGCGCTCACCTCTCGGACTCTCCTTTTACACCGCGCTCACCTCTCGGACTCTCCTTTTACACCGCGCTCACCTCTCGGACTCTCCTTTTACACTGTGCTCACCTCTCGGACTCTCCTTTTACACTGCGCTCACCTCTCGGTCTCTCCTTTTACACTGAGCTCACCTCTCGGACTCTCCTTTTACACTGAGCTCACCTCTCGGACTCTCCTTTTACACTGAGCTCACCTCTCGGACTCTCCTTTTACACTGCGCTCACCTCTCGGACTCTCCTTTTACACCGTGCTCACCTCTCGGGCTCTCCTTTTACACCGCGCTCACCTCTCGGACTCTCCTTTTACACCGCGCTCACCTCTCGGACTCTCCTTTTACACTGTGCTCACCTCTCGGACTCTCCTTTTACACCGCGCTCACCTCTCGGACTCTCCTTTTACACCGTGCTCACCTCTCGGACTCTCCTTTTACACTGAGCTCACCTCTCGGACTCTCCTTTTACACAGCGCTCACCTCTCTGACTCTCCTTTTACACAGCGCTCACCTCTCGGACTCTCCTTTTACACCGCGCTCACCTCTCGGACTCTCCTTTTACACTGCACTCACCTCTCGGACTCTCCTTTTACACTGCGCTCACCTCTCGGACTCTCCTTTTACACAGCGCTCACCTCTCGGTCTCTCCTTTTACACCGCGCTCACCTCTCGGACTCTCCTTTTACACCGCGCTCACCTCTCGGACTCTCCTTTTACACCGCGCTCACCTCTCGGACTCTCCTTTTACACCGCGCTCACCTCTCGGACTCTCCTTTTACACCGCGCTCACCTCTCGGACTCTCCTTTTACACAGCGCTCACCTCTCGGACTCTCCTTTTACACCGTGCTCACCTCTCGGACTCTCCTTTTACACCGCGCTCACCTCTCGGACTCTCCTTTTACACCGCGCTCACCTCTCGGACTCTCCTTTTACACTGAGCTCACCTCTCGGACTCTCCTTTTACACTGAGCTCACCTCTCGGACTCTCCTTTTACACTGAGCTCACCTCTCGGACTCTCCTTTTACACCGCGCTCACCTCTCGGACTCTCCTTTTACACCGCGCTCACCTCTCGGACTCTCCTTTTACACAGCGCTCACCTCTCGGACTCTCCTTTTACACTGCGCTCACCTCTCGGACTCTCCTTTTACACTGCGCTCACCTCTCGGACTCTCCTTTTACACTGAGCTCACCTCTCTGACTCTCCTTTTACACCGCGCTCACCTCTCGGACTCTCCTTTTACACTGAGCTCACCTCTCGGACTCTCCTTTTACACTGCGCTCACCTCTCGGACTCTCCTTTTACACTGAGCTCACCTCTCGGACTCTCCTTTTACACTGTGCTCACCTCTCGGACTCTCCTTTTACACTGCGCTCACCTCTCGGACTCTCCTTTTACACTGCGCTCACCTCTCGGACTCTCCTTTTACCCTGCGCTCACCTCTCGGACTCTCCTTTTACACTGAGCTCACCTCTCGGACTCTCCCTTTACACCGCGCTCACCTCTCGGACTCTCCTTTTACACCGTGCTCACCTCTCGGACTCTCCTTTTACACCGCGCTCACCTCTCGGACTCTCCTTTTACACTGCGCTCACCTCTCGGACTCTCCTTTTACTCTGCGCTCACCTCTCGGACTCTCCTTTTACACTGCGCTCACCTCTCGGACTCTCCTTTTACACTGAGCTCACCTCTCGGACTCTCCTTTTACACTGAGCTCACCTCTCGGACTCTCCTTTTACACTGCGCTCACCTCTCGGACTCTCCTTTTACACTGAGCTCACCTCTCGGACTCTCCTTTTACACCGTGCTCACCTCTCGGACTCTCCTTTTACACAGCGCTCACCTCTCGGACTCTCCTTTTACACCGCGCTCACCTCTCGGACTCTCCTTTTACACTGCACTCACCTCTCGGACTCTCCTTTTACACTGCGCTCACCTCTCGGACTCTCCTTTTACACAGCGCTCACCTCTCGGTCTCTCCTTTTACACTGCGCTCACCTCTCGGACTCTCCTTTTACACCGCGCTCACCTCTCGGACTCTCCTTTTACACCGCGCTCACCTCTCGGACTCTCCTTTTACACCGCGCTCACCTCTCGGACTCTCCTTTTACACAGCGCTCACCTCTCGGACTCTCCTTTTACACCGTGCTCACCTCTCGGACTCTCCTTTTACACCGCGCTCACCTCTCGGACTCTCCTTTTACACCGCGCTCACCTCTCGGACTCTCCTTTTGCACTGCGCTCACCTCTCGGACTCTCCTTTTACACAGCGCTCACCTCTCTGACTCTCCTTTTACAACGCGCTCACCTCTCGGACTCTCCTTTTACAACGCGCTCACCTCTCGGACTCTCCTTTTACACCGCGCTCACCTCTCGGACTCTCCTTTTACACCGCGCTCACCTCTCGGACTCTCCTTTTACACTGAGCTCACCTCTCGGACTCTCCTTTTACACTGAGCTCACCTCTCGGACTCTCCTTTTGCACTGAGCTCACCTCTCGGACTCTCCTTTTACACCGCGCTCACCTCTCGGACTCTCCTTTTACACCGCGCTCACCTCTCGGACTCTCCTTTTACACTGCGCTCACCTCTCGGACTCTCCTTTTACACCGCGCTCACCTCTCGGACTCTCCTTTTACACAGCGCTCACCTCTCGGACTCTCCTTTTACACTGCGCTCACCTCTCGGACTCTCCTTTTACACTGCGCTCACCTCTCGGACTCTCCTTTTACACTGAGCTCACCTCTCTGACTCTCCTTTTACACCGCGCTCACCTCTCGGACTCTCCTTTTACACTGAGCTCACCTCTCGGACTCTCCTTTTACACTGCGCTCACCTCTCGGACTCTCCTTTTACACTGAGCTCACCTCTCGGACTCTCCTTTTACACTGTGCTCACCTCTCGGACTCTCCTTTTACACTGCGCTCACCTCTCGGACTCTCCTTTTACACTGCGCTCACCTCTCGGACTCTCCTTTTACCCTGCGCTCACCTCTCGGACTCTCCTTTTACACTGAGCTCACCTCTCGGACTCTCCCTTTACACCGCGCTCACCTCTCGGACTCTCCTTTTACACCGTGCTCACCTCTCGGACTCTCCTTTTACACCGTGCTCACCTCTCGGACTCTCCTTTTACACCGCGCTCACCTCTCGGACTCTCCTTTTACACTGCGCTCACCTCTCGGACTCTCCTTTTACTCTGCGCTCACCTCTCGGACTCTCCTTTTACACTGCGCTCACCTCTCGGACTCTCCTTTTACACCGCGCTCACCTCTCGGACTCTCCTTTTACACCGCGCTCACCTCTCGGACTCTCCTTTTACTCTGCGCTCACCTCTCGGACTCTCCTTTTACACTGCGCTCACCTCTCGGACTCTCCTTTTACACCGCGCTCACCTCTCGGACTCTCCTTTTACACCGCGCTCACCTCTCGGACTCTCCTTTTACTCTGCGCTCACCTCTCGGACTCTCCTTTTACACCGAGCTCACCTCTCGGACTCTCCTTTTACCCCGCGCTCACCTCTCGGACTCTCCTTTTACACCGCGCTCACCTCTCGGACTCTCCTTTTACAACGCGCTCACCTCTCGGACTCTCCTTTTACAACGCGCTCACCTCTCGGACTCTCCTTTTACACCGCGCTCACCTCTCGGACTCTCCTTTTACACCGCGCTCACCTCTCGGACTCTCCTTTTACACTGAGCTCACCTCTCGGACTCTCCTTTTACACTGAGCTCACCTCTCGGACTCTCCTTTTACACTGAGCTCACCTCTCGGACTCTCCTTTTACACCGCGCTCACCTCTCGGACTCTCCTTTTACACTGAGCTCACCTCTCTGACTCTCCTTTTACACCGCGCTCACCTCTCGGACTCTCCTTTTACACTGCGCTCACATCTCGGACTCTCCTTTTACCCTGCGCTCACCTCTCGGACTCTCCTTTTACACCGCGCTCACCTCTCGGACTCTCCTTTTACACTGAGCTCACCTCTCGGACTCTCCTTTTACACTGCGCTCACCTCTCGGACTCTCCTTTTACACTGAGCTCACCTCTCGGACTCTCCTTTTACACTGTGCTCACCTCTCGGACTCTCCTTTTACACTGCGCTCACCTCTCGGACTCTCCTTTTACACTGCGCTCACCTCTCGGACTCTCCTTTTACCCTGCGCTCACCTCTCGGACTCTCCTTTTACACTGAGCTCACCTCTCGGACTCTCCCTTTACACCGCGCTCACCTCTCGGACTCTCCTTTTACACCGTGCTCACCTCTCGGACTCTCCTTTTACACCGCGCTCACCTCTCGGACTCTCCTTTTACACTGCGCTCACCTCTCGGACTCTCCTTTTACTCTGCGCTCACCTCTCGGACTCTCCTTTTACACTGCGCTCACCTCTCGGACTCTCCTTTTACACCGCGCTCACCTCTCGGACTCTCCTTTTACACCGCGCTCACCTCTCGGACTCTCCTTTTACTCTGCGCTCACCTCTCGGACTCTCCTTTTACACTGCGCTCACCTCTCGGACTCTCCTTTTACACCGCGCTCACCTCACGGACTCTCCTTTTACACTGAGCTCACCTCACGGACTCTCCTTTTACACCGTGCTCACCTCTCGGACTCTCCTTTTACACCGCGCTCACCTCTCGGACTCTCCTTTTACACCGCGCTCACCTCTCGGACTCTCCTTTTACACCGCGCTCACCTCTCGGACTCTCCTTTTACACCGCGCTCACCTCTCGGACTCTCCTTTTACTCTGCGCTCACCTCTCGGACTCTCCTTTTACACCGCGCTCACCTCTCGGACTCTCCTTTTACACCGCGCTCACCTCTCGGACTCTCCTTTTACACCGCGCTCACCTCTCGGACTCTCCTTTTACACCGCGCTCACCTCTCGGACTCTCCTTTTACACCGTGCTCACCTCTCGGACTCTCCTTTTACACTGCGCTCACCTCTCGGACTCTCCTTTTACTCTGAGCTCACCTCTCGGACTCTCCTTTTACACCGTGCTCACCTCTCGGACTCTCCTTTTACACTGCGCTCACCTCTCGGACTCTCCTTTTACTCTGAGCTCACCTCTCGGACTCTCCTTTTACCCTGCGCTCACCTCTCGGACTCTCCTTTTACTCTGCGCTCACCTCTCGGACTCTCCTTTTACCCTGTGCTCACCTCTCGGACTCTCCTTTTACACTGAGCTCACCTCTCGGACTCTCCTTTTACACTGAGCACACCTCTCGGACTCTCCTTTTACACCGTGCTCACCTCTCGGACTCTCCTTTTACACCGTGCTCACCTCTCGGACTCTCCTTTTACACCGCGCTCACCTCTCGGACTCTCCTTTTACCCTGCGCTCACCTCTCGGACTCTCCTTTTACTCTGTGCTCACCTCTCGGACTCTCCTTTTACACCGGGCTCACCTCTCAGACTCTCCTTTTACACCGCGCTCACCTCTCGGACTCTCCTTTTACACCGCGCTCACCTCTCGGACTCTCCTTTTACACTGAGCTCACCTCTCGGACTCTCCTTTTACACTGCGCTCACCTCTCGGACTCTCCTTTTACCCTGTGCTCACCTCTCGGACTCTCCTTTTACACTGAGCTCACCTCTCGGACTCTCCTTTTACACCGCGCTCACCTCTCGGACTCTCCTTTTACACCGCGCTCACCTCTCGGACTCTCCTTTTACACCGAGCTCACCTCTCGGACTCTCCTTTTACACCGCGCTCACCTCTCGGACTCTCCTTTTACACTGTGCTCACCTCTCGGACTCTCCTTTTACCCCGCGCTCACCTCTCGGACTCTCCTTTTACACTGCGCTCACCTCTCGGACTCTCCTTTTACACCGTGCTCACCTCTCGGACTCTCCTTTTACACTGCGCTCACCTCTCGGACTCTCCTTTTACACAGCGCTCACCTCTCGGACTCTCCTTTTACACCGTGCTCACCTCTCGGACTCTCCTTTTACACTGCGCTCACCTCTCGGACTCTCCTTTTACACCGCGCTCGCCTCTCGGACTCTCCTTTTACACTGTGCTCACCTCTCGGACTCTCCTTTTACACCCCGCTCACCTCTCGGACTTTCCTTTTACAACGCGCTCACCTCTCGGACTCTCCTTTTACACCCCGCTCACCTCTCGGACTCTCCTTTTACACCGCGCTCACCTCTCGGACTCTCCTTTTACACTGCGCTCACCTCTCGGACTCTCCTTTTACTCTGAGCTCACCTCTCGGACTCTCCTTTTACCCTGCGCTCACCTCTCGGACTCTCCTTTTACTCTGCGCTCACCTCTCGGACTCTCCTTTTACCCTGTGCTCACCTCTCGGACTCTCCTTTTACACTGAGCTCACCTCTCGGACTCTCCTTTTACTCTGCGCTCACCTCTCGGACTCTCCTTTTACACTGAGCTCACCTCTCGGACTCTCCTTTTACACTGAGCTCACCTCTCGGACTCTCCTTTTACACCGTGCTCACCTCTCGGACTCTCCTTTTACACCGTGCTCACCTCTCGGACTCTCCTTTTACACCGCGCTCACCTCTCGGACTCTCCTTTTACCCTGCGCTCACCTCTCGGACTCTCCTTTTACTCTGTGCTCACCTCTCGGACTCTCCTTTTACACCGGGCTCACCTCTCAGACTCTCCTTTTACACCGCGCTCACCTCTCGGACTCTCCTTTTACACCGCGCTCACCTCTCGGACTCTCCTTTTACACTGAGCTCACCTCTCGGACTCTCCTTTTACACTGCGCTCACCTCTCGGACTCTCCTTTTACCCTGTGCTCACCTCTCGGACTCTCCTTTTACACTGAGCTCACCTCTCGGACTCTCCTTTTACACCGCGCTCACCTCTCGGACTCTCCTTTTACACCGCGCTCACCTCTCGGACTCTCCTTTTACACTGAGCTCACCTCTCGGACTCTCCTTTTACACCGTGCTCACCTCTCGGACTCTCCTTTTACACTGTGCTCACCTCTCGGACTCTCCTTTTACACCGCGCTCACCTCTCGGACTCTCCTTTTACACCGCGCTCACCTCTCGGACTCTCCTTTTACTCTGCGCTCACCTCTCGGACTCTCCTTTTACACCGAGCTCACCTCTCGGACTCTCCTTTTACCCCGCGCTCACCTCTCGGACTCTCCTTTTACACCGCGCTCACCTCTCGGACTCTCCTTTTACACCGCGCTCACCTCTCGGACTCTCCTTTTACACCGCGCTCACCTCTCGGACTCTCCTTTTACACTGAGCTCACCTCTCGGACTCTCCTTTTACACTGAGCTCACCTCTCGGACTCTCCTTTTACACCGAGCTCACCTCTCGGACTCTCCTTTTACACCGCGCTCACCTCTCGGACTCTCCTTTTACACTGAGCTCACCTCTCTGACTCTCCTTTTACACCGCGCTCACCTCTCGGACTCTCCTTTTACACTGCGCTCACATCTCGGACTCTCCTTTTACCCTGCGCTCACCTCTCGGACTCTCCTTTTACACCGCGCTCACCTCTCGGACTCTCCTTTTACACTGAGCTCACCTCTCGGACTCTCCTTTTACACTGCGCTCACCTCTCGGACTCTCCTTTTACACTGAGCTCACCTCTCGGACTCTCCTTTTACACTGTGCTCACCTCTCGGACTCTCCTTTTACACTGCGCTCACCTCTCGGACTCTCCTTTTACACTGCGCTCACCTCTCGGACTCTCCTTTTACCCTGCGCTCACCTCTCGGACTCTCCTTTTACACTGAGCTCACCTCTCGGACTCTCCCTTTACACCGCGCTCACCTCTCGGACTCTCCTTTTACACCGTGCTCACCTCTCGGACTCTCCTTTTACACCGCGCTCACCTCTCGGACTCTCCTTTTACACTGCGCTCACCTCTCGGACTCTCCTTTTACTCTGCGCTCACCTCTCGGACTCTCCTTTTACACTGCGCTCACCTCTCGGACTCTCCTTTTACACCGCGCTCACCTCTCGGACTCTCCTTTTACACCGCGCTCACCTCTCGGACTCTCCTTTTACTCTGCGCTCACCTCTCGGACTCTCCTTTTACACTGCGCTCACCTCTCGGACTCTCCTTTTACACCGCGCTCACCTCACGGACTCTCCTTTTACACTGAGCTCACCTCACGGACTCTCCTTTTACACTGCGCTCACCTCTCGGACTCTCCTTTTACACCGCGCTCACCTCTCGGACTCTCCTTTTACACTGTGCTCACCTCTCGGACTCTCCTTTTACACCGCGCTCACCTCTCGGACTCTCCTTTTACACCGCGCTCACCTCTCGGACTCTCCTTTTACACCGCGCTCACCTCTCGGACTCTCCTTTTACACCGCGCTCACCTCTCGGACTCTCCTTTTACACCGCGCTCACCTCTCGGACTCTCCTTTTACTCTGCGCTCACCTCTCGGACTCTCCTTTTACACCGCGCTCACCTCTCGGACTCTCCTTTTACACCGCGCTCACCTCTCGGACTCTCCTTTTACACCGTGCTCACCTCTCGGACTCTCCTTTTACACTGCGCTCACCTCTCGGACTCTCCTTTTACTCTGAGCTCACCTCTCGGACTCTCCTTTTACACCGTGCTCACCTCTCGGACTCTCCTTTTACACTGCGCTCACCTCTCGGACTCTCCTTTTACTCTGAGCTCACCTCTCGGACTCTCCTTTTACCCTGCGCTCACCTCTCGGACTCTCCTTTTACTCTGCGCTCACCTCTCGGACTCTCCTTTTACCCTGTGCTCACCTCTCGGACTCTCCTTTTACACTGAGCTCACCTCTCGGACTCTCCTTTTACACTGAGCACACCTCTCGGACTCTCCTTTTACACCGTGCTCACCTCTCAGACTCTCCTTTTACACCGTGCTCACCTCTCGGACTCTCCTTTTACACCGCGCTCACCTCTCGGACTCTCCTTTTACCCTGCGCTCACCTCTCGGACTCTCCTTTTACTCTGTGCTCACCTCTCGGACTCTCCTTTTACACCGGGCTCACCTCTCAGACTCTCCTTTTACACCGCGCTCACCTCTCGGACTCTCCTTTTACACCGCGCTCACCTCTCGGACTCTCCTTTTACACTGAGCTCACCTCTCGGACTCTCCTTTTACCCCGCGCTCACCTCTCGGACTCTCCTTTTACACTGCGCTCACCTCTCGGACTCTCCTTTTACACCGTGCTCACCTCTCGGACTCTCCTTTTACACTGCGCTCACCTCTCGGACTCTCCTTTTACACAGCGCTCACCTCTCGGACTCTCCTTTTACACCGTGCTCACCTCTCGGACTCTCCTTTTACACTGCGCTCGCCTCTCGGACTCTCCTTTTACACCGCGCTCGCCTCTCGGACTCTCCTTTTACACTGTGCTCACCTCTCGGACTCTCCTTTTACACCCCGCTCACCTCTCGGACTTTCCTTTTACAACGCGCTCACCTCTCGGACTCTCCTTTTACACCCCGCTCACCTCTCGGACTCTCCTTTTACACCGCGCTCACCTCTCGGACTCTCCTTTTACACTGCGCTCACCTCTCGGACTCTCCTTTTACACCGCGCTCACCTCTCGGACTCTCCTTTTACACCGCGCTCACCTCTCGGACTCTCCTTTTACACTGCGCTCACCTCTCGGACTCTCCTTTTACACCGTGCTCACCTCTCGGACTCTCCTTTTACACCACGCTCACCTCTCGGACTCTCCTTTTACACAGCGCTCACCTCTCGGACTCTCCTTTTACACAGCGCTCACCTCTCGGACTCTCCTTTTACACCGTGCTCACCTCTCGGACTCTCCTTTTACACCACGCTCACCTCTCGGACTCTCCTTTTACACTGCGCTCACCTCTCGGACTCTCCTTTTACCCTGCGCTCACCTCTCGGACTCTCCTTTTACACAGCGCTCACCTCTCGGACTCTCCTTTTACACCACGCTCACCTCTCGGACTCTCCTTTTACACCGCGCTCACCTCTCGGACTCTCCTTTTACACCACGCTCACCTCTCGGACTCTCCTTTTACACTGAGCTCACCTCTCGGACTCTCCTTTTACACCGCGCTCACCTCTCTGACTCTCCTTTTACACTGCGCTCACCTCTCGGACTCTCCTTTTACACCGCGCTCACCTCTCGGACTCTCCTTTTACACCGCGCTCACCTCTCGGACTCTCCTTTTACACCGCGCTCACCTCTCGGACTCTCCTTTTACACCGCGCTCACCTCTCGGACTCTCCTTTTACACTGTGCTCACCTCTCGGACTCTCCTTTTACACTGCGCTCACCTCTCGGTCTCTCCTTTTACACTGAGCTCACCTCTCGGACTCTCCTTTTACACTGAGCTCACCTCTCGGACTCTCCTTTTACACTGAGCTCACCTCTCGGACTCTCCTTTTACACTGCGCTCACCTCTCGGACTCTCCTTTTACACCGTGCTCACCTCTCGGGCTCTCCTTTTACACCGCGCTCACCTCTCGGACTCTCCTTTTACACCGCGCTCACCTCTCGGACTCTCCTTTTACACTGTGCTCACCTCTCGGACTCTCCTTTTACACCGCGCTCACCTCTCGGACTCTCCTTTTACACCGTGCTCACCTCTCGGACTCTCCTTTTACACTGAGCTCACCTCTCGGACTCTCCTTTTACACAGCGCTCACCTCTCTGACTCTCCTTTTACACAGCGCTCACCTCTCGGACTCTCCTTTTACACCGCGCTCACCTCTCGGACTCTCCTTTTACACTGCACTCACCTCTCGGACTCTCCTTTTACACTGCGCTCACCTCTCGGACTCTCCTTTTACACAGCGCTCACCTCTCGGTCTCTCCTTTTACACCGCGCTCACCTCTCGGACTCTCCTTTTACACCGCGCTCACCTCTCGGACTCTCCTTTTACACCGCGCTCACCTCTCGGACTCTCCTTTTACACCGCGCTCACCTCTCGGACTCTCCTTTTACACAGCGCTCACCTCTCGGACTCTCCTTTTACACCGTGCTCACCTCTCGGACTCTCCTTTTACACCGCGCTCACCTCTCGGACTCTCCTTTTACACCGCGCTCACCTCTCGGACTCTCCTTTTACACTGAGCTCACCTCTCGGACTCTCCTTTTACACTGAGCTCACCTCTCGGACTCTCCTTTTACACTGAGCTCACCTCTCGGACTCTCCTTTTACACCGCGCTCACCTCTCGGACTCTCCTTTTACACCGCGCTCACCTCTCGGACTCTCCTTTTACACAGCGCTCACCTCTCGGACTCTCCTTTTACACTGCGCTCACCTCTCGGACTCTCCTTTTACACTGCGCTCACCTCTCGGACTCTCCTTTTACACTGAGCTCACCTCTCTGACTCTCCTTTTACACCGCGCTCACCTCTCGGACTCTCCTTTTACACTGAGCTCACCTCTCGGACTCTCCTTTTACACTGCGCTCACCTCTCGGACTCTCCTTTTACACTGAGCTCACCTCTCGGACTCTCCTTTTACACTGTGCTCACCTCTCGGACTCTCCTTTTACACTGCGCTCACCTCTCGGACTCTCCTTTTACACTGCGCTCACCTCTCGGACTCTCCTTTTACCCTGCGCTCACCTCTCGGACTCTCCTTTTACACTGAGCTCACCTCTCGGACTCTCCCTTTACACCGCGCTCACCTCTCGGACTCTCCTTTTACACCGTGCTCACCTCTCGGACTCTCCTTTTACACCGCGCTCACCTCTCGGACTCTCCTTTTACACTGCGCTCACCTCTCGGACTCTCCTTTTACTCTGCGCTCACCTCTCGGACTCTCCTTTTACACTGCGCTCACCTCTCGGACTCTCCTTTTACACTGAGCTCACCTCTCGGACTCTCCTTTTACACTGAGCTCACCTCTCGGACTCTCCTTTTACACTGCGCTCACCTCTCGGACTCTCCTTTTACACTGAGCTCACCTCTCGGACTCTCCTTTTACACCGTGCTCACCTCTCGGACTCTCCTTTTACACAGCGCTCACCTCTCGGACTCTCCTTTTACACCGCGCTCACCTCTCGGACTCTCCTTTTACACTGCGCTCACCTCTCGGACTCTCCTTTTACACTGCGCTCACCTCTCGGACTCTCCTTTTACACAGCGCTCACCTCTCGGTCTCTCCTTTTACACTGCGCTCACCTCTCGGACTCTCCTTTTACACCGCGCTCACCTCTCGGACTCTCCTTTTACACCGCGCTCACCTCTCGGACTCTCCTTTTACACCGCGCTCACCTCTCGGACTCTCCTTTTACACAGCGCTCACCTCTCGGACTCTCCTTTTACACCGTGCTCACCTCTCGGACTCTCCTTTTACACCGCGCTCACCTCTCGGACTCTCTTTTTACACCGCGCTCACCTCTCGGACTCTCCTTTTACACCGTGCTCACCTCTCGGACTCTCCTTTTGCACTGCGCTCACCTCTCGGACTCTCCTTTTGCACTGCGCTCACCTCTCGGACTCTCCTTTTACACAGCGCTCACCTCTCTGACTCTCCTTTTACAACGCGCTCACCTCTCGGACTCTCCTTTTACAACGCGCTCACCTCTCGGACTCTCCTTTTACACCGCGCTCACCTCTCGGACTCTCCTTTTACACCGCGCTCACCTCTCGGACTCTCCTTTTACACTGAGCTCACCTCTCGGACTCTCCTTTTACACCGAGCTCACCTCTCGGACTCTCCTTTTGCACTGAGCTCACCTCTCGGACTCTCCTTTTACACCGCGCTCACCTCTCGGACTCTCCTTTTACACCGCGCTCACCTCTCGGACTCTCCTTTTACACTGCGCTCACCTCTCGGACTCTCCTTTTACACCGCGCTCACCTCTCGGACTCTCCTTTTACACAGCGCTCACCTCTCGGACTCTCCTTTTACACTGCGCTCACCTCTCGGACTCTCCTTTTACACTGCGCTCACCTCTCGGACTCTCCTTTTACACTGAGCTCACCTCTCTGACTCTCCTTTTACACCGCGCTCACCTCTCGGACTCTCCTTTTACACTGCGCTCACCTCTCGGACTCTCCTTTTACACTGAGCTCACCTCTCGGACTCTCCTTTTACACTGTGCTCACCTCTCGGACTCTCCTTTTACACTGCGCTCACCTCTCGGACTCTCCTTTTACACTGCGCTCACCTCTCGGACTCTCCTTTTACCCTGCGCTCACCTCTCGGACTCTCCTTTTACACTGAGCTCACCTCTCGGACTCTCCCTTTACACCGCGCTCACCTCTCGGACTCTCCTTTTACACCGTGCTCACCTCTCGGACTCTCCTTTTACACCGCGCTCACCTCTCGGACTCTCCTTTTACACTGCGCTCACCTCTCGGACTCTCCTTTTACTCTGCGCTCACCTCTCGGACTCTCCTTTTACACTGCGCTCACCTCTCGGACTCTCCTTTTACACCGCGCTCACCTCTCGGACTCTCCTTTTACACCGCGCTCACCTCTCGGACTCTCCTTTTACTCTGCGCTCACCTCTCGGACTCTCCTTTTACACTGCGCTCACCTCTCGGACTCTCCTTTTACACCGCGCTCACCTCTCGGACTCTCCTTTTACACCGCGCTCACCTCTCGGACTCTCCTTTTACTCTGCGCTCACCTCTCGGACTCTCCTTTTACACCGAGCTCACCTCTCGGACTCTCCTTTTACCCCGCGCTCACCTCTCGGACTCTCCTTTTACACCGCGCTCACCTCTCGGACTCTCCTTTTACAACGCGCTCACCTCTCGGACTCTCCTTTTACAACGCGCTCACCTCTCGGACTCTCCTTTTACACCGCGCTCACCTCTCGGACTCTCCTTTTACACCGCGCTCACCTCTCGGACTCTCCTTTTACACTGAGCTCACCTCTCGGACTCTCCTTTTACACTGAGCTCACCTCTCGGACTCTCCTTTTACACTGAGCTCACCTCTCGGACTCTCCTTTTACACCGCGCTCACCTCTCGGACTCTCCTTTTACACTGAGCTCACCTCTCTGACTCTCCTTTTACACCGCGCTCACCTCTCGGACTCTCCTTTTACACTGCGCTCACATCTCGGACTCTCCTTTTACCCTGCGCTCACCTCTCGGACTCTCCTTTTACACCGCGCTCACCTCTCGGACTCTCCTTTTACACTGAGCTCACCTCTCGGACTCTCCTTTTACACTGCGCTCACCTCTCGGACTCTCCTTTTACACTGAGCTCACCTCTCGGACTCTCCTTTTACACTGTGCTCACCTCTCGGACTCTCCTTTTACACTGCGCTCACCTCTCGGACTCTCCTTTTACACTGCGCTCACCTCTCGGACTCTCCTTTTACCCTGCGCTCACCTCTCGGACTCTCCTTTTACACTGAGCTCACCTCTCGGACTCTCCCTTTACACCGCGCTCACCTCTCGGACTCTCCTTTTACACCGTGCTCACCTCTCGGACTCTCCTTTTACACCGCGCTCACCTCTCGGACTCTCCTTTTACACTGCGCTCACCTCTCGGACTCTCCTTTTACTCTGCGCTCACCTCTCGGACTCTCCTTTTACACTGCGCTCACCTCTCGGACTCTCCTTTTACACCGCGCTCACCTCTCGGACTCTCCTTTTACACCGCGCTCACCTCTCGGACTCTCCTTTTACTCTGCGCTCACCTCTCGGACTCTCCTTTTACACTGCGCTCACCTCTCGGACTCTCCTTTTACACCGCGCTCACCTCACGGACTCTCCTTTTACACTGAGCTCACCTCACGGACTCTCCTTTTACACTGCGCTCACCTCTCGGACTCTCCTTTTACACCGCGCTCACCTCTCGGACTCTCCTTTTACACTGTGCTCACCTCTCGGACTCTCCTTTTACACCGCGCTCACCTCTCGGACTCTCCTTTTACACCGCGCTCACCTCTCGGACTCTCCTTTTACACCGCGCTCACCTCTCGGACTCTCCTTTTACACCGCGCTCACCTCTCGGACTCTCCTTTTACACCGCGCTCACCTCTCGGACTCTCCTTTTACTCTGCGCTCACCTCTCGGACTCTCCTTTTACACCGCGCTCACCTCTCGGACTCTCCTTTTACACCGCGCTCACCTCTCGGACTCTCCTTTTACACCGCGCTCACCTCTCGGACTCTCCTTTTACACCGCGCTCACCTCTCGGACTCTCCTTTTACACCGTGCTCACCTCTCGGACTCTCCTTTTACACTGCGCTCACCTCTCGGACTCTCCTTTTACTCTGAGCTCACCTCTCGGACTCTCCTTTTACACCGTGCTCACCTCTCGGACTCTCCTTTTACACTGCGCTCACCTCTCGGACTCTCCTTTTACTCTGAGCTCACCTCTCGGACTCTTCTTTTACCCTGCGCTCACCTCTCGGACTCTCCTTTTACTCTGCGCTCACCTCTCGGACTCTCCTTTTACCCTGTGCTCACCTCTCGGACTCTCCTTTTACACTGAGCTCACCTCTCGGACTCTCCTTTTACACTGAGCACACCTCTCGGACTCTCCTTTTACACCGTGCTCACCTCTCGGACTCTCCTTTTACACCGTGCTCACCTCTCGGACTCTCCTTTTACACCGCGCTCACCTCTCGGACTCTCCTTTTACCCTGCGCTCACCTCTCGGACTCTCCTTTTACTCTGTGCTCACCTCTCGGACTCTCCTTTTACACCGGGCTCACCTCTCAGACTCTCCTTTTACACCGCGCTCACCTCTCGGACTCTCCTTTTACACCGCGCTCACCTCTCGGACTCTCCTTTTACACTGAGCTCACCTCTCGGACTCTCCTTTTACACTGCGCTCACCTCTCGGACTCTCCTTTTACCCTGTGCTCACCTCTCGGACTCTCCTTTTACACTGAGCTCACCTCTCGGACTCTCCTTTTACACCGCGCTCACCTCTCGGACTCTCCTTTTACACCGCGCTCACCTCTCGGACTCTCCTTTTACACCGAGCTCACCTCTCGGACTCTCCTTTTACACCGCGCTCACCTCTCGGACTCTCCTTTTACACTGTGCTCACCTCTCGGACTCTCCTTTTACCCCGCGCTCACCTCTCGGACTCTCCTTTTACACTGCGCTCACCTCTCGGACTCTCCTTTTACACCGTGCTCACCTCTCGGACTCTCCTTTTACACTGCGCTCACCTCTCGGACTCTCCTTTTACACAGCGCTCACCTCTCGGACTCTCCTTTTACACCGTGCTCACCTCTCGGACTCTCCTTTTACACTGCGCTCACCTCTCGGACTCTCCTTTTACACCGCGCTCGCCTCTCGGACTCTCCTTTTACACTGTGCTCACCTCTCGGACTCTCCTTTTACACCCCGCTCACCTCTCGGACTTTCCTTTTACAACGCGCTCACCTCTCGGACTCTCCTTTTACACCCCGCTCACCTCTCGGACTCTCCTTTTACACCGCGCTCACCTCTCGGACTCTCCTTTTACACTGCGCTCACCTCTCGGACTCTCCTTTTACTCTGAGCTCACCTCTCGGACTCTCCTTTTACACTGAGCTCACCTCTCGGACTCTCCTTTTACTCTGCGCTCACCTCTCGGACTCTCCTTTTACACTGAGCTCACCTCTCGGACTCTCCTTTTACACTGAGCTCACCTCTCGGACTCTCCTTTTACACCGTGCTCACCTCTCGGACTCTCCTTTTACACCGTGCTCACCTCTCGGACTCTCCTTTTACACCGCGCTCACCTCTCGGACTCTCCTTTTACCCTGCGCTCACCTCTCGGACTCTCCTTTTACTCTGTGCTCACCTCTCGGACTCTCCTTTTACACCGGGCTCACCTCTCAGACTCTCCTTTTACACCGCGCTCACCTCTCGGACTCTCCTTTTACACCGCGCTCACCTCTCGGACTCTCCTTTTACACTGAGCTCACCTCTCGGACTCTCCTTTTACACTGCGCTCACCTCTCGGACTCTCCTTTTACCCTGTGCTCACCTCTCGGACTCTCCTTTTACACCGAGCTCACCTCTCGGACTCTCCTTTTACACCGCGCTCACCTCTCGGACTCTCCTTTTACACCGCGCTCACCTCTCGGACTCTCCTTTTACACTGAGCTCACCTCTCGGACTCTCCTTTTACACCGTGCTCACCTCTCGGACTCTCCTTTTACACTGTGCTCACCTCTCGGACTCTCCTTTTACCCCGCGCTCACCTCTCGGACTCTCCTTTTACACTGCGCTCACCTCTCGGACTCTCCTTTTACACCGTGCTCACCTCTCGGACTCTCCTTTTACACTGCGCTCACCTCTCGGACTCTCCTTTTACACAGCGCTCACCTCTCGGACTCTCCTTTTACACCGTGCTCACCTCTCGGACTCTCCTTTCACACTGCGCTCACCTCTCGGACTCTCCTTTTACACCGCGCTCGCCTCTCGGACTCTCCTTTTACACTGTGCTCACCTCTCGGACTCTCCTTTTACACCCCGCTCACCTCTCGGACTTTCCTTTTACAACGCGCTCACCTCTCGGACTCTCCTTTTACACCCCGCTCACCTCTCGGACTCTCCTTTTACACCGCGCTCACCTCTCGGACTCTCCTTTTACACCGCGCTCACCTCTCGGACTCTCCTTTTACACAGCGCTCACCTCTCTGACTCTCCTTTTACACCGTGCTCACCTCTCGGACTCTCCTTTTACACAGCGCTCACCTCTCGGACTCTCCTTTTACACTGCGCTCACCTCTCGGACTCTCCTTTTACACCGCGCTCACCTCTCGGACTCTCCTTTTACACCGCGCTCACCTCTCGGACTCTCCTTTTACACTGCGCTCACCTCTCGGACTCTCCTTTTACAATGAGCTCACCTCTCGGACTCTCCTTTTACACCGTGCTCACCTCTCGGACTCTCCTTTTACACCGTGCTCACCTCTCGGACTCTCCTTTTACACCGTGCTCACCTCTCGGACTCTCCTTTTACACAGCGCTCACCTCTCGGACTCTCCTTTTACACTGCGCTCACCTCTCGGACTCTCCTTTTACACTGCGCTCACCTCTCGGACTCTCCTTTTACACTGCGCTCACCTCTCGGACTCTCCTTTTACACCGCGCTCACCTCTCGGACTCTCCTTTTGCACCGCGCTCACCTCTCGGACTCTCCTTTTACACAGTGCTCACCTCTCGGACTCTCCTTTTACACTGAGCTCACCTCTCGGACTCTCCTTTTACACCGCGCTCACCTCTCGGACTCTCCTTTTACACTGTGCTCACCTCTCGGACTCTCCTTTTACACTGTGCTCACCTCTCGGACTCTCCTTTTACACTGCGCTCACCTCTCGGACTCTCCTTTTACACTGTGCTCACCTCTCGGACTCTCCTTTTACACGGAGCTCACCTCTCGGACTCTCCTTTTACACCGAGCTCACCTCTCGGACTCTCCTTTTACACTGTGCTCACCTCTCGGACTCTCCTTTTACACTGTGCTCACCTCTCGGACTCTCCTTTTACACTGTGCTCACCTCTCGGACTCTCCTTTTACACTGCGCTCACCTCTCGGACTCTCCTTTTACACCGAGCTCACCTCTCGGACTCTCCTTTTACACCGCGCTCACCTCTCGGACTCTCCTTTTACACTGAGCTCACCTCTCGTACTCTCCTTTTACACTGAGCTCACCTCTCGGACTCTCCTTTTACACCGTGCTCACCTCACGGACTCTCCTTTTACACTGCGCTCACCTCTCGGACTCTCCTTTTACACTGCGCTCACCTCTCGGACTCTCCTTTTACACTGAGCTCACCTCTCGGACTCTCCTTTTACAGTGCGCTCACCTCTCGGACTCTCCTTTTACACCGTGCTCACCTCTCGGACTCTCCTTTTACACCGTGCTCACCTCTCGGACTCTCCTTTTACACAGCGCTCACCTCTCGGACTCTCCTTTTACACCGAGCTCACCTCTCGGACTCTCCTTTTACACCGCGCTCACCTCTCGGACTCTCCTTTTACACTGAGCTCACCTCTCGTACTCTCCTTTTACACCGAGCTCACCTCTCGTACTCTCCTTTTACACCGCGCTCACCTCTCGGACTCTCCTTTTACACTGTGCTCACCTCTCGGACTCTCCTTTTACACTGTGCTCACCTCTCGGACTCTCCTTTTACACTGTGCTCACCTCTCGGACTCTCCTTTTACAGCGAGCTCACCTCTCGGACTCTCCTTTTACACCGCGCTCACCTCTCGGACTCTCCTTTTACACTGAGCTCACCTCTCGTACTCTCCTTTTACACTGAGCTCACCTCTCGGACTCTCCTTTTACACTGTGCTCACCTCTCGGACTCTCCTTTTACACCGCGCTCACCTCTCGGACTCTCCTTTTACACTGCGCTCACCTCTCGGACTCTCCTTTTACACTGCGCTCACCGCTCGGACTCTCCTTTTACACTGCGCTCACCTCTCGGACTCTCCTTTTACACTGAGCTCACCTCTCGGACTCTCCTTTTACACCGCGCTCACCTCTCGAACTCTCCTTTTACACTGTGCTCACCTCTCGGACTCTCCTTTTACACCGCGCTCACCTCTCGGACTCTCCTTTTACACCGCGCTCACCTCTCGGACTCTCCTTTTACACCGCGCTCACCTCTCGGACTCTCCTTTTACACCGCGCTCACCTCTCGGACTCTCCTTTTACAACGAGCTCACCTCTCGGACTCTCCTTTTACACCGCGCTCACCTCTCGGACTCTCCTTTTACACTGAGCTCACCTCTCGGACTCTCCTTTTACACTGTGCTCACCTCTCGGACTCTCCTTTTACACTGCGCTCACCTCTCGGACTCTCCTTTTACTCTGCGCTCACCTCTCGGACTCTCCTTTTACCCTGTGCTCACCTCTCGGACTCTCCTTTTACACTGAGCTCACCTCTCGGACTCTCCTTTTAGCCTGCGCTCACCTCTCGGACTCTCCTTTTACTCTGCGCTCACCTCTCGGACTCTCCTTTTACACCGCGCTCACCTCACGGACTCTCCTTTTACACTGAGCTCACCTCACGGACTCTCCTTTTACACTGCGCTCACCTCTCGGACTCTCCTTTTACACCGCGCTCACCTCTCGGACTCTCCTTTTACACTGAGCTCACCTCTCGGACTCTCCTTTTACACTGTGCTCACCTCTCGGACTCTCCTTTTACACCGCGCTCACCTCTCGGACTCTCCTTTTACACCGCGCTCACCTCTCGGACTCTCCTTTTACACTGTGCTCACCTCTCGGACTCTCCTTTTACACTGTGCTCACCTCTCGGACTCTCCTTTTACACCGCGCTCACCTCTCGGACTCTCCTTTTACACCGCGCTCACCTCTCGGACTCTCCTTTTACACCGCGCTCACCTCTCGGACTCTCCTTTTACACTGAGCTCACCTCTCGGACTCTCCTTTTACTCTGCGCTCACCTCTCGGACTCTCCTTTTACACCGCGCTCACCTCTCGGACTCTCCTTTTACACCGCGCTCACCTCTCGGACTCTCCTTTTACACTGCGCTCACCTCTCGGACTCTCCTTTTACACCGCGCTCACCTCTCGGACTCTCCTTTTACACCGTGCTCACCTCTCGGACTCTCCTTTTACACTGCGCTCACCTCTCGGACTCTCCTTTTACTCTGAGCTCACCTCTCGGACTCTCCTTTTACACCGTGCTCACCTCTCGGACTCTCCTTTTACACTGCGCTCACCTCTCGGACTCTCCTTTTACTCTGAGCTCACCTCTCGGACTCTCCTTTTACCCTGCGCTCACCTCTCGGACTCTCCTTTTACTCTGCGCTCACCTCTCGGACTCTCCTTTTACCCTGTGCTCACCTGTCGGACTCTCCTTTTACACTGAGCTCACCTCTCGGACTCTCCTTTTACACTGAGCTCACCTCTCGTACTCTCCTTTTACACCGCGCTCACCTCTCGGACTCTCCTTTTACACTGAGCTCACCTCTCGGACTCTCCTTTTACACTGAGCTCACCTCTCGGACTCTCCTTTTACACCGTGCTCACCTCTCGGACTCTCCTTTTACACCGTGCTCACCTCTCGGACTCTCCTTTTACACCGCGCTCACCTCTCGGACTCTCCTTTTACCCTGCGCTCACCTCTCGGACTCTCCTTTTACACTGCGCTCACCTCTCGGACTCTCCTTTTACACCGCGCTCGCCTCTCGGACTCTCCTTTTACACTGTGCTCACCTCTCGGACTCTCCTTTTACACCCCGCTCACCTCTCGGACTTTCCTTTTACAACGCGCTCACCTCTCGGACTCTCCTTTTACACCCCGCTCACCTCTCGGACTCTCCTTTTACACCGCGCTCACCTCTCGGACTCTCCTTTTACACCGCGCTCACCTCTCGGACTCTCCTTTTACACAGCGCTCACCTCTCTGACTCTCCTTTTACACCGTGCTCACCTCTCGGACTCTCCTTTTACACAGCGCTCACCTCTCGGACTCTCCTTTTACACAGCGCTCACCTCTCGGACTCTCCTTTTACACCGCGCTCACCTCTCGGACTCTCCTTTTACACCGCGCTCACCTCTCGGACTCTCCTTTTACACTGCGCTCACCTCTCGGACTCTCCTTTTACACTGAGCTCACCTCTCGGACTCTCCTTTTACACCGTGCTCACCTCTCGGACTCTCCTTTTACACCGTGCTCACCTCTCGGACTCTCCTTTTACACCGTGCTCACCTCTCGGACTCTCCTTTTACACAGCGCTCACCTCTCGGACTCTCCTTTTACACTGCGCTCACCTCTCGGACTCTCCTTTTACACTGCGCTCACCTCTCGGACTCTCCTTTTACACTGCGCTCACCTCTCGGACTCTCCTTTTACACCGCGCTCACCTCTCGGACTCTCCTTTTGCACCGCGCTCACCTCTCGGACTCTCCTTTTACACAGCGCTCACCTCTCTGACTCTCCTTTTACACTGTGCTCACCTCTCGGACTCTCCTTTTACACAGTGCTCACCTCTCGGACTCTCCTTTTACACCGAGCTCACCTCTCGGACTCTCCTTTTACACCGCGCTCACCTCTCGGACTCTCCTTTTACACTGTGCTCACCTCTCGGACTCTCCTTTTACACTGTGCTCACCTCTCGGACTCTCCTTTTACACTGTGCTCACCTCTCGGACTCTCCTTTTACACTGTGCTCACCTCTCGGACTCTCCTTTTACACCGAGCTCACCTCTCGGACTCTCCTTTTACACCGAGCTCACCTCTCGGACTCTCCTTTTACACTGTGCTCACCTCTCGGACTCTCCTTTTACACTGTGCTCACCTCTCGGACTCTCCTTTTACACTGTGCTCACCTCTCGGACTCTCCTTTTACACTGCGCTCACCTCTCGGACTCTCCTTTTACACTGCGCTCACCTCTCGGACTCTCCTTTTACACCGAGCTCACCTCTCGGACTCTCCTTTTACACCGCGCTCACCTCTCGGACTCTCCTTTTACACTGAGCTCACCTCTCGTACTCTCCTTTTACACTGAGCTCACCTCTCGGACTCTCCTTTTACACCGTGCTCACCTCACGGACTCTCCTTTTACACTGCGCTCACCTCTCGGACTCTCCTTTTACACTGCGCTCACCTCTCGGACTCTCCTTTTACACTGAGCTCACCTCTCGGACTCTCCTTTTACAGTGCGCTCACCTCTCGGACTCTCCTTTTACACCGTGCTCACCTCTCGGACTCTCCTTTTACACTGAGCTCACCTCTCGGACTCTCCTTTTACACCGTGCTCACCTCTCGGACTCTCCTTTTACTCTGCGCTCACCTCTCGGACTCTCCTTTTACACCGAGCTCACCTCTCGGACTCTCCTTTTACACCGCGCTCACCTCTCGGACTCTCCTTTTACACTGTGCTCACCTCTCGGACTCTCCTTTTACACCGCGCTCACCTCTCGGACTCTCCTTTTACACTGTGCTCACCTCTCGGACTCTCCTTTTACACTGTGCTCACCTCTCGGACTCTCCTTTTACACTGTGCTCACCTCTCGGACTCTCCTTTTACACCGAGCTCACCTCTCGGACTCTCCTTTTACACCGCGCTCACCTCTCGGACTCTCCTTTTACACTGAGCTCACCTCTCGTACTCTCCTTTTACACTGAGCTCACCTCTCGGACTCTCCTTTTACACTGTGCTCACCTCTCGGACTCTCCTTTTACACCGCGCTCACCTCTCGGACTCTCCTTTTACACTGCGCTCACCTCTCGGACTCTCCTTTTACACTGCGCTCACCGCTCGGACTCTCCTTTTACACTGCGCTCACCTCTCGGACTCTCCTTTTACACTGAGCTCACCTCTCGGACTCTCCTTTTACACCGCGCTCACCTCTCGAACTCTCCTTTTACACCGCGCTCACCTCTCGGACTCTCCTTTTACACCGCGCTCACCTCTCGGACTCTCCTTTTACACCGCGGTTGCTCACCTCTCGGACTCTCCTTTTACACCGCGCTCACCTCTCGGACTCTCCTTTTACACCGCGCTCACCTCTCGGACTCTCCTTTTACACCGCGCTCACCTCTCGGACTCTCCTTTTACACCGCGCTCACCTCTCGGACTCTCCTTTTACACCGCGCTCACCTCTCGGACTCTCCTTTTACACCGAGCTCACCTCTCGGACTCTCCTTTTACACTGTGCTCACCTCTCGGACTCTCCTTTTACACTGCGCTCACCTCTCGGACTCTCCTTTTACTCTGCGCTCACCTCTCGGACTCTCCTTTTACCCTGTGCTCACCTCTCGGACTCTCCTTTTACACTGAGCTCACCTCTCGGACTCTCCTTTTAGCCTGCGCTCACCTCTCGGACTCTCCTTTTACTCTGCGCTCACCTCTCGGACTCTCCTTTTACTCTGCGCTCACCTCTCGGACTCTCCTTTTACACCGGGCTCACCTCTCGGACTCTCCTTTTACACCGCGCTCACCTCTCGGACTCTCCTTTTACACCGCGCTCACCTCTCGGACTCTCCTTTTACACTGAGCTCACCTCTCGGACTCTCCTTTTACCCTGTGCTCACCTCTCGGACTCTCCTTTTACACTGAGCTCACCTCTCGGACTCTCCTTTTACACTGCGCTCACCTCTCGGACTCTCCTTTTACACTGCGCTCACCTCTCGGACTCTCCTTTTACACAGCGCTCACCTCTCGGACTCTCCTTTTACACTGCGCTCACCTCTCGGACTCTCCTTTTACCCTGCGCTCACCTCTCGGACTCTCCTTTTACACTGAGCTCACCTCTCGGACTCTCCTTTTACACTGTGCTCACCTCTCGGACTCTCCTTTTACACCACGCTCACCTCTCGGACTCTCCTTTTACACCGCGCTCACCTCTCGGACTCTCCTTTTACACAGCGCTCACCTCTCTGACTCTCCTTTTACACCGTGCTCACCTCTCGGACTCTCCTTTTACACAGCGCTCACCTCTCGGACTCTCCTTTTACACTGTGCTCACCTCTCGGACTCTCCTTTTACACTGAGCTCACCTCTCGGACTCTCCTTTTACACCGCGCTCACCTCTCGGACTCTCCTTTTACACTGCGCTCACCTCTCGGACTCTCCTTTTACACTGTGCTCACCTCTCGGACTCTCCTTTTACACTGTGCTCACCTCTCGGACTCTCCTTTTACACTGAGCTCACCTCTCGGACTCTCCTTTTACACCGCGCTCACCTCTCGGACTCTCCTTTTACACTGCGCTCACCTCTCGGACTCTCCTTTTACACTGTGCTCACCTCTCGGACTCTCCTTTTACACCGTGCTCACCTCTCGGACTCTCCTTTTACTCTGCGCTCACCTCTCGGACTCTCCTTTTACACCGTGCTCACCTCTCGGACTCTCCTTTTACACCGCGCTCACCTCTCGGACTCTCCTTTTACACCACGCTCACCTCTCGGACTCTCCTTTTACACCGGGCTCACCTCTCGGACTCTCCTTTTACACTGCGCTCACCTCTCGGACTCTCCTTTTACACTGTGCTCACCTCTCGGACTCTCCTTTTACACTGAGCTCACCTCTCGTACTCTCCTTTTACACTGCGCTCACCTCTCGGACTCTCCTTTTACACCGCGCTCACCTCTCGGACTCTCCTTTTACACTGAGCTCACCTCTCGGACTCTCCTTTTACACCGTGCTCACCTCTCGGACTCTCCTTTTACACTGCGCTCACCTCTCGGACTCTCCTTTTACACTGCGCTCACCGCTCGGACTCTCCTTTTACACTGCGCTCACCTCTCGGACTCTCCTTTTACACCGAGCTCACCTCTCGGACTCTCCTTTTACACCGCGCTCACCTCTCGGACTCTCCTTTTACACTGAGCTCACCTCTCGGACTCTCCTTTTACAGTGCGCTCACCTCTCGGACTCTCCTTTTACACCGTGCTCACCTCTCGGACTCTCCTTTTACACTGAGCTCACCTCTCGGACTCTCCTTTTACACCGTGCTCACCTCTCGGACTCTCCTTTTACACTGTGCTCACCTCTCGGACTCTCCTTTTACACCGCGCTCACCTCTCGGACTCTCCTTTTACAGTGCGCTCACCTCTCGGACTCTCCTTTTACACCGTGCTCACCTCTCGGACTCTCCTTTTACTCTGCGCTCACCTCTCGGACTCTCCTTTTACACCGAGCTCACCTCTCGGACTCTCCTTTTACACCGCGCTCACCTCTCGGACTCTCCTTTTCCACTGAGCTCACCTCTCGTACTCTCCTTTTACACTGAGCTCACCTCTCGTACTCTCCTTTTACACCGCGCTCACCTCTCGGACTCTCCTTTGACACTGTGCTCACCTCTCGGACTCTCCTTTTACACTGTGCTCACCTCTCGGACTCTCCTTTTACACTGTGCTCACCTCTCGGACTCTCCTTTTACACCGAGCTCACCTCTCGGACTCTCCTTTTACACCGCGCTCACCTCTCGGACTCTCCTTTTACACTGAGCTCACCTCTCGTACTCTCCTTTTACACTGAGCTCACCTCTCGGACTCTCCTTTTACACTGTGCTCACCTCTCGGACTCTCCTTTTACACTGTGCTCACCTCTCGGACTCTCCTTTTACACCGCGCTCACCTCTCGGACTCTCCTTTTACACCGCGCTCACCTCTCGGACTCTCCTTTTACACGGTGCTCACCTCTCGGACTCTCCTTTTACACTGTGCTCACCTCTCGGACTCTCCTTTTACACCGCGCTCACCTCTCGGACTCTCCTTTTACACCGCGCTCACCTCTCGGACTCTCCTTTTACACCGCGCTCACCTCTCGGACTCTCCTTTTACACTGTGCTCACCTCTCGGACTCTCCTTTTACTCTGCGCTCACCTCTCGGACTCTCCTTTTACACCGCGCTCACCTCTCGGACTCTCCTTTTACACCGTGCTCACCTCTCGGACTCTCCTTTTACACTGCGCTCACCTCTCGGACTCTCCTTTTACACCGCGCTCACCTCTCGGACTCTCCTTTTACACCGTGCTCACCTCTCGGACTCTCCTTTTACACTGCGCTCACCTCTCGGACTCTCCTTTTACTCTGAGCTCACCTCTCGGACTCTCCTTTTACACCGTGCTCACCTCTCGGACTCTCCTTTTACACTGCGCTCACCTCTCGGACTCTCCTTTTACTCTGAGCTCACCTCTCGGACTCTCCTTTTACCCTGCGCTCACCTCTCGGACTCTCCTTTTACTCTGCGCTCACCTCTCGGACTCTCCTTTTACCCTGTGCTCACCTCTCGGACTCTCCTTTTACACTGCGCTCACCTCTCGGACTCTCCTTTTACACTGAGCTCACCTCTCGGACTCTCCTTTTACTCTGCGCTCACCTCTCGGACTCTCCTTTTACACTGAGCTCACCTCTCGGACTCTCCTTTTACACTGAGCTCACCTCTCGGACTCTCCTTTTACACCGTGCTCACCTCTCGGACTCTCCTTTTACACCGTGCTCACCTCTCGGACTCTCCTTTTACACCGCGCTCACCTCTCGGACTCTCCTTTTACCCTGCGCTCACCTCTCGGACTCTCCTTTTACTCTGTGCTCACCTCTCGGACTCTCCTTTTACACCGGGCTCACCTCTCAGACTCTCCTTTTACACCGCGCTCACCTCTCGGACTCTCCTTTTACACCGCGCTCACCTCTCGGACTCTCCTTTTACACTGAGCTCACCTCTCGGACTCTCCTTTTACACTGCGCTCACCTCTCGGACTCTCCTTTTACCCTGTGCTCACCTCTCGGACTCTCCTTTCACACCGAGCTCACCTCTCGGACTCTCCTTTTACACCGCGCTCACCTCTCGGACTCTCCTTTTACACCGCGCTCACCTCTCGGACTCTCCTTTTACACTGAGCTCACCTCTCGGACTCTCCTTTTAGACCGTGCTCACCTCTCGGACTCTCCTTTTACACTGTGCTCACCTCTCGGACTCTCCTTTTACCCCGCGCTCACCTCTCGGACTCTCCTTTTACACTGCGCTCACCTCTCGGACTCTCCTTTTACACCGTGCTCACCTCTCGGACTCTCCTTTTACACTGCGCTCACCTCTCGGACTCTCCTTTTACACAGCGCTCACCTCTCGGACTCTCCTTTTACACCGTGCTCACCTCTCGGACTCTCCTTTTACACTGCGCTCGCCTCTCGGACTCTCCTTTTACACCGCGCTCGCCTCTCGGACTCTCCTTTTACACTGTGCTCACCTCTCGGACTCTCCTTTTACACCCCGCTCACCTCTCGGACTTTCCTTTTACAACGCGCTCACCTCTCGGACTCTCCTTTTACACCCCGCTCACCTCTCGGACTCTCCTTTTACACCGCGCTCACCTCTCGGACTCTCCTTTTACACCGCGCTCACCTCTCGGACTCTCCTTTTACACTGTGCTCACCTCTCGGACTCTCCTTTTACACCGAGCTCACCTCTCGGACTCTCCTTTTACACCGCGCTCACCTCTCGGACTCTCCTTTTACACTGTGCTCACCTCTCGGACTCTCCTTTTACACTGAGCTCACCTCTCGGACTCTCCTTTTACACCGCGCTCACCTCTCGGACTCTCCTTTTACACTGTGCTCACCTCTCTGACTCTCCTTTTACACCGTGCTCACCTCTCGGACTCTCCTTTTACACAGCGCTCACCTCTCGGACTCCCCTTTTACACAGCGCTCACCTCTCGGACTCTCCTTTTACACTGCGCTCACCTCTCGGACTCTCCTTTTACACTGAGCTCACCTCTCGGACTCTCCTTTTACACCGCGCTCACCTCTCGGACTCTCCTTTTACACCGCGCTCACCTCTCGGACTCTCCTTTTACACTGAGCTCACCTCTCGGACTCTCCTTTTACACTGAGCTCACCTCTCGGACTCTCCTTTTACACAGCGCTCACCTCTCGGACTCTCCTTTTACACCGTGCTCACCTCTCGGACTCTCCTTTTACACCGTGCTCACCTCTCGGACTCTCCTTTTACACCGTGCTCACCTCTCCGACTCTCCTTTTACACTGCGCTCACCTCTCGGACTCTCCTTTTACACTGCGCTCACCTCTCGGACTCTCCTTTTACACTGCGCTCACCTCTCGGACTCTCCTTTTACACCGCGCTCACCTCTCGGACTCTCCTTTTACACAGTGCTCACCTCTCGGACTCTCCTTTTACACAGAGCTCACCTCTCGGACTCTCCTTTTACACCGCGCTCACCTCTCGGACTCTCCTTTTACACTGTGCTCACCTCTCGGACTCTCCTTTTACACCGTGCTCACCTCTCGGACTCTCCTTTTACACCGCGCTCACCTCTCGGACTCTCCTTTTACACTGTGCTCACCTCTCGGACTCTCCTTTTACACTGTGCTCACCTCTCGGACTCTCCTTTTACACTGAGCTCACCTCTCGGACTCTCCTTTTACACCGCGCTCACCTCTCGGACTCTCCTTTTACACCGCGCTCACCTCTCGGACTCTCCTTTTACACTGCGCTCACCTCTCGGACTCTCCTTTTACTCTGAGCTCACCTCTCGGACTCTCCTTTTACACCGTGCTCACCTCTCGGACTCTCCTTTTACACTGCGCTCACCTCTCGGACTCTCCTTTTACTCTGAGCTCACCTCTCGGACTCTCCTTTTACCCTGCGCTCACCTCTCGGACTCTCCTTTTACTCTGCGCTCACCTCTCGGACTCTCCTTTTACCCTGTGCTCACCTCTCGGACTCTCCTTTTACACTGCGCTCACCTCTCGGACTCTCCTTTTACACTGAGCTCACCTCTCGGACTCTCCTTTTACTCTGCGCTCACCTCTCGGACTCTCCTTTTACACTGAGCTCACCTCTCGGACTCTCCTTTTACACTGAGCTCACCTCTCGGACTCTCCTTTTACACCGTGCTCACCTCTCGGACTCTCCTTTTACACCGTGCTCACCTCTCGGACTCTCCTTTTACACCGCGCTCACCTCTCGGACTCTCCTTTTACCCTGCGCTCACCTCTCGGACTCTCCTTTTACTCTGTGCTCACCTCTCGGACTCTCCTTTTACACCGGGCTCACCTCTCAGACTCTCCTTTTACACCGCGCTCACCTCTCGGACTCTCCTTTTACACCGCGCTCACCTCTCGGACTCTCCTTTTACACTGAGCTCACCTCTCGGACTCTCCTTTTACACTGCGCTCACCTCTCGGACTCTCCTTTTACCCTGTGCTCACCTCTCGGACTCTCCTTTCACACCGAGCTCACCTCTCGGACTCTCCTTTTACACCGCGCTCACCTCTCGGACTCTCCTTTTACACCGCGCTCACCTCTCGGACTCTCCTTTTACACTGAGCTCACCTCTCGGACTCTCCTTTTAGACCGTGCTCACCTCTCGGACTCTCCTTTTACACTGTGCTCACCTCTCGGACTCTCCTTTTACCCCGCGCTCACCTCTCGGACTCTCCTTTTACACTGCGCTCACCTCTCGGACTCTCCTTTTACACCGTGCTCACCTCTCGGACTCTCCTTTTACACTGCGCTCACCTCTCGGACTCTCCTTTTACACAGCGCTCACCTCTCGGACTCTCCTTTTACACCGTGCTCACCTCTCGGACTCTCCTTTTACACTGCGCTCACCTCTCGGACTCTCCTTTTACACCGTGCTCACCTCTCGGACTCTCCTTTTACACTGTGCTCACCTCTCGGACTCTCCTTTTACACCCCGCTCACCTCTCGGACTTTCCTTTTACAACGCGCTCACCTCTCGGACTCTCCTTTTACACCCCGCTCACCTCTCGGACTCTCCTTTTACACCGCGCTCACCTCTCGGACTCTCCTTTTACACCGCGCTCACCTCTCGGACTCTCCTTTTACACTGTGCTCACCTCTCGGACTCTCCTTTTACACTGAGCTCACCTCTCGGACTCTCCTTTTACACCGCGCTCACCTCTCGGACTCTCCTTTTACACTGTGCTCACCTCTCGGACTCTCCTTTTACACTGAGCTCACCTCTCGGACTCTCCTTTTACACCGCGCTCACCTCTCGGACTCTCCTTTTACACCGTGCTCACCTCTCTGACTCTCCTTTTACACCGTGCTCACCTCTCGGACTCTCCTTTTACACAGCGCTCACCTCTCGGACTCTCCTTTTACACAGCGCTCACCTCTCGGACTCTCCTTTTACACTGCGCTCACCTCTCGGACTCTCCTTTTACACTGAGCTCACCTCTCGGACTCTCCTTTTACACCGCGCTCACCTCTCGGACTCTCCTTTTACACCGCGCTCACCTCTCGGACTCTCCTTTTACACTGAGCTCACCTCTCGGACTCTCCTTTTACACTGAGCTCACCTCTCGGACTCTCCTTTTACACAGCGCTCACCTCTCGGACTCTCCTTTTACACCGTGCTCACCTCTCGGACTCTCCTTTTACACCGTGCTCACCTCTCGGACTCTCCTTTTACACCGTGCTCACCTCTCCGACTCTCCTTTTACACTGCGCTCACCTCTCGGACTCTCCTTTTACACTGCGCTCACCTCTCGGACTCTCCTTTTACACTGCGCTCACCTCTCGGACTCTCCTTTTACACCGCGCTCACCTCTCGGACTCTCCTTTTACACAGTGCTCACCTCTCGGACTCTCCTTTTACACTGAGCTCACCTCTCGGACTCTCCTTTTACACCGCGCTCACCTCTCGGACTCTCCTTTTACACTGTGCTCACCTCTCGGACTCTCCTTTTACACCGTGCTCACCTCTCGGACTCTCCTTTTACACCGCGCTCACCTCTCGGACTCTCCTTTTACACTGTGCTCACCTCTCGGACTCTCCTTTTACACTGTGCTCACCTCTCGGACTCTCCTTTTACACTGAGCTCACCTCTCGGACTCTCCTTTTACACCGAGCTCACCTCTCGGACTCTCCTTTTACACTGTGCTCACCTCTCGGACTCTCCTTTTACACTGTGCTCACCTCTCGGACTCTCCTTTTACACTGAGCTCACCTCTCGGACTCTCCTTTTACACAGCGCTCACCTCTCGGACTCTCCTTTTACACCGCGCTCACCTCTCGGACTCTCCTTTTACACCGCGCTCACCTCTCGGACTCTCCTTTTACACCGCGCTCACCTCTCGGACTCTCCTTTTACACCGAGCTCACCTCTCGGACTCTCCTTTTACACTGAGCTCACCTCTCGGACTCTCCTTTTACACCGCGCTCACCTCACGGACTCTCCTTTTACACTGCGCTCACCTCTCGGACTCTCCTTTTACACTGCGCTCACCTCTCGGACTCTCCTTTTACACTGAGCTCACCTCTCGGACTCTCCTTTTACAGTGCGCTCACCTCTCGGACTCTCCTTTTCCACCGTGCTCACCTCTCGGACTCTCCTTTTACACTGAGCTCACCTCTCGGACTCTCCTTTTACACCGTGCTCACCTCTCGGACTCTCCTTTTACTCTGCGCTCACCTCTCGGACTCTCCTTTTACACCGAGCTCACCTCTCGGACTCTCCTTTTACACCGCGCTCACCTCTCGGACTCTCCTTTTACACTGAGCTCACCTCTCGGACTCTCCTTTTACACTGAGCTCACCTCTCGTACTCTCCTTTTACACCGCGCTCACCTCTCGGACTCTCCTTTTACACTGTGCTCACCTCTCGGACTCTCCTTTTACACTGTGCTCCCCTCTCGGACTCTCCTTTTACACTGTGCTCACCTCTCGGACTCTCCTTTTACACCGAGCTCACCTCTCGGACTCTCCTTTTACACCGCGCTCACCTCTCGGACTCTCCTTTTACACTGTGCTCACCTCTCGTACTCTCCTTTTACACTGAGCTCACCTCTCGGACTCTCCTTTTACACTGCGCTCACCTCTCGGACTCTCCTTTTACACCGCGCTCACCTCTCGGACTCTCCTTTTACACTGCGCTCACCTCTCGGACTCTCCTTTTACACTGCGCTCACCGCTCGGACTCTCCTTTTACACTGCGCTCACCTCTCGGACTCTCCTTTTACACTGAGCTCACCTCTCGGACTCTCCTTTTACACCGCGCTCACCTCTCGCACTCTCCTTTTACACCGCGCTCACCTCTCGGACTCTCCTTTTACACCGCGCTCACCTCTCGGACTCTCCTTTTACACCGCGCTCACCTCTCGGACTCTTCTTTTACACCGCGCTCACCTCTCGGACTCTCCTTTTACACCGCGCTCACCTCTCGGACTCTCCTTTTACACCGTGCTCACCTCTCGGACTCTCCTTTTACACCGTGCTCACCTCTCCGACTCTCCTTTTACACTGCGCTCACCTCTCGGACTCTCCTTTTACACTGCGCTCACCTCTCGGACTCTCCTTTTACACTGCGCTCACCTCTCGGACTCTCCTTTTACACCGCGCTCACCTCTCGGACTCTCCTTTTACACAGTGCTCACCTCTCGGACTCTCCTTTTACACTGAGCTCACCTCTCGGACTCTCCTTTTACACCGCGCTCACCTCTCGGACTCTCCTTTTACACTGTGCTCACCTCTCGGACTCTCCTTTTACACCGTGCTCACCTCTCGGACTCTCCTTTTACACCGCGCTCACCTCTCGGACTCTCCTTTTACACTGTGCTCACCTCTCGGACTCTCCTTTTACACTGTGCTCACCTCTCGGACTCTCCTTTTACACTGAGCTCACCTCTCGGACTCTCCTTTTACACCGAGCTCACCTCTCGGACTCTCCTTTTACACTGTGCTCACCTCTCGGACTCTCCTTTTACACTGTGCTCACCTCTCGGACTCTCCTTTTACACTGAGCTCACCTCTCGGACTCTCCTTTTACACAGCGCTCACCTCTCGGACTCTCCTTTTACACCGCGCTCACCTCTCGGACTCTCCTTTTACACCGCGCTCACCTCTCGGACTCTCCTTTTACACCGCGCTCACCTCTCGGACTCTCCTTTTACACCGAGCTCACCTCTCGGACTCTCCTTTTACACTGAGCTCACCTCTCGGACTCTCCTTTTACACCGCGCTCACCTCACGGACTCTCCTTTTACACTGCGCTCACCTCTCGGACTCTCCTTTTACACTGCGCTCACCTCTCGGACTCTCCTTTTACACTGAGCTCACCTCTCGGACTCTCCTTTTACAGTGCGCTCACCTCTCGGACTCTCCTTTTCCACCGTGCTCACCTCTCGGACTCTCCTTTTACACTGAGCTCACCTCTCGGACTCTCCTTTTACACCGTGCTCACCTCTCGGACTCTCCTTTTACTCTGCGCTCACCTCTCGGACTCTCCTTTTACACCGAGCTCACCTCTCGGACTCTCCTTTTACACCGCGCTCACCTCTCGGACTCTCCTTTTACACTGAGCTCACCTCTCGGACTCTCCTTTTACACTGAGCTCACCTCTCGTACTCTCCTTTTACACCGCGCTCACCTCTCGGACTCTCCTTTTACACTGTGCTCACCTCTCGGACTCTCCTTTTACACTGTGCTCACCTCTCGGACTCTCCTTTTACACTGTGCTCACCTCTCGGACTCTCCTTTTACACCGAGCTCACCTCTCGGACTCTCCTTTTACACCGCGCTCACCTCTCGGACTCTCCTTTTACACTGTGCTCACCTCTCGTACTCTCCTTTTACACTGAGCTCACCTCTCGGACTCTCCTTTTACACTGCGCTCACCTCTCGGACTCTCCTTTTACACCGCGCTCACCTCTCGGACTCTCCTTTTACACTGCGCTCACCTCTCGGACTCTCCTTTTACACTGCGCTCACCGCTCGGACTCTCCTTTTACACTGCGCTCACCTCTCGGACTCTCCTTTTACACTGAGCTCACCTCTCGGACTCTCCTTTTACACCGCGCTCACCTCTCGCACTCTCCTTTTACACCGCGCTCACCTCTCGGACTCTCCTTTTACACCGCGCTCACCTCTCGGACTCTCCTTTTACACCGCGCTCACCTCTCGGACTCTTCTTTTACACCGCGCTCACCTCTCGGACTCTCCTTTTACACCGCGCTCACCTCTCGGACTCTCCTTTTACACCGAGCTCACCTCTCGGACTCTCCTTTTACACCGCGCTCACCTCTCGGACTCTCCTTTTACACCGGGCTCACCTCTCGGACTCTCCTTTTACACCGCGCTCACCTCTCGGACTCTCCTTTTACACCGCGCTCACCTCTCGGACTCTCCTTTTACACTGAGCTCACCTCTCGGACTCTCCTTTTACCCTGTGCTCACCTCTCGGACTCTCCTTTTACACTGAGCTCACCTCTCGGACTCTCCTTTTACACTGCGCTCACCTCTCGGACTCTCCTTTTACCCTGTGCTCACCTCTCGGACTCTCCTTTTACACTGAGCTCACCTCTCGGACTCTCCTTTTACACTGCGCTCACCTCTCGGACTCTCCTTTTACACCGTGCTCACCTCTCGGACTCTCCTTTTACACAGCGCTCACCTCTCGGACTCTCCTTTTACACTGTGCTCACCTCTCGGACTCTCCTTTTACACCACGCTCACCTCTCGGACTCTCCTTTTACACCGCGCTCACCTCTCGGACTCTCCTTTTACACAGCGCTCACCTCTCTGACTCTCCTTTTACACCGTGCTCACCTCTCGGACTCTCCTTTTACACAGCGCTCACCTCTCGGACTCTCCTTTTACACTGTGCTCACCTCTCGGACTCTCCTTTTACACTGAGCTCACCTCTCGGACTCTCCTTTTACACTGCGCTCACCTCTCGGACTCTCCTTTTACACCGCGCTCACCTCTCGGACTCTCCTTTTACACTGCGCTCAACTCTCGGACTCTCCTTTTACACTGTGCTCACCTCTCGGACTCTCCTTTTACACTGTGCTCACCTCTCGGACTCTCCTTTTACACTGAGCTCACCTCTCGGACTCTCCTTTTACACCGCGCTCACCTCTCGGACTCTCCTTTTACACTGCGCTCACCTCTCGGACTCTCCTTTTACACCGTGCTCACCTCTCGGACTCTCCTTTTACACCGTGCTCACCTCTCGGACTCTCCTTTTACTCTGCGCTCACCTCTCGGACTCTCCTTTTACACCGTGCTCACCTCTCGGACTCTCCTTTTACACCGCGCTCACCTCTCGGACTCTCCTTTTACACCGGGCTCACCTCTCGGACTCTCCTTTTACACCGGGCTCACGTCTCGGACTCTCCTTTTACACTGCGCTCACCTCTCGGACTCTCCTTTTACACCGCGCTCACCTCTCGGACTCTCCTTTTACACTGTGCTCACCTCTCGGACTCTCCTTTTACACTGAGCTCACCTCTCGTACTCTCCTTTTACACTGCGCTCACCTCTCGGACTCTCCTTTTACACCGCGCTCACCTCTCGGACTCTCCTTTTACACTGAGCTCACCTCTCGGACTCTCCTTTTACACCGTGCTCACCTCTCGGACTCTCCTTTTACACTGCGCTCACCTCTCGGACTCTCCTTTTACACTGCGCTCACCGCTCGGACTCTCCTTTTACACTGCGCTCACCTCTCGGACTCTCCTTTTACACCGAGCTCACCTCTCGGACTCTCCTTTTACACCGCGCTCACCTCTCGGACTCTCCTTTTACACTGAGCTCACCTCTCGGACTCTCCTTTTACAGTGCGCTCACCTCTCGGACTCTCCTTTTACACCGTGCTCACCTCTCGGACTCTCCTTTTACACTGAGCTCACCTCTCGGACTCTCCTTTTACACCGTGCTCACCTCTCGGACTCTCCTTTTACTCTGCGCTCACCTCTCGGACTCTCCTTTTACACCGAGCTCACCTCTCGGACTCTCCTTTTACACCGTGCTCACCTCTCGGACTCTCCTTTTACACCGCGCTCACCTCTCGGACTCTCCTTTTACACTGAGCTCACCTCTCGTACTCTCCTTTTACACTGAGCTCACCTCTCGTACTCTCCTTTTACACCGCGCTCACCTCTCGGACTCTCCTTTTACACTGTGCTCACCTCTCGGACTCTCCTTTTACACTGTGCTCACCTCTCGGACTCTCCTTTTACACTGTGCTCACCTCTCGGACTCTCCTTTTACACCGAGCTCACCTCTCGGACTCTCCTTTTACACCGCGCTCACCTCTCGGACTCTCCTTTTACACTGAGCTCACCTCTCGTACTCTCCTTTTACACTGAGCTCACCTCTCGGACTCTCCTTTTACACTGTGCTCACCTCTCGGACTCTCCTTTTACACCGCGCTCACCTCTCGGACTCTCCTTTTACACTGCGCTCACCTCTCGGACTCTCCTTTTACACTGCGCTCACCGCTCGGACTCTCCTTTTACACTGCGCTCACCTCTCGGACTCTCCTTTTACACCGAGCTCACCTCTCGGACTCTCCTTTTACACCGCGCTCACCTCTCGAACTCTCCTTTTACACCGCGCTCACCTCTCGGACTCTCCTTTTACACCGCGCTCACCTCTCGGACTCTCCTTTTACACCGAGCTCACCTCTCGGACTCTCCTTTTACACCGCGCTCACCTCTCGGACTCTCCTTTTACACCGCGCTCACCTCTCGGACTCTCCTTTTACACCGCGCTCACCTCTCGGACTCACCTTTTACACCGCGCTCACCTCTCGGACTCTCCTTTTACACTGAGCTCACCTCTCGGACTCTCCTTTTACACTGTGCTCACCTCTCGGACTCTCCTTTTACACTGCGCTCACCTCTCGGACTCTCCTTTTACTCTGCGCTCACCTCTCGGACTCTCCTTTTACCCTGTGCTCACCTCTCGGACTCTCCTTTTACACTGAGCTCACCTCTCGGACTCTCCTTTTAGCCTGCGCTCACCTCTCGGACTCTCCTTTTACTCTGCGCTCACCTCTCGGACTCTCCTTTTACACCGCGCTCACCTCACGGACTCTCCTTTTACACTGAGCTCACCTCACGGACTCTCCTTTTACACTGCGCTCACCTCTCGGACTCTCCTTTTGCACCGCGCTCACCTCTCGGACTCTCCTTTTACATTGAGCTCACCTCTCGGACTCTCCTTTTACACTGTGCTCACCTCTCGGACTCTCCTTTTACACCGCGCTCACCTCTCGGACTCTCCTTTTACACCGCGCTCACCTCTCGGACTCTCCTTTTACACAGTGCTCACCTCTCGGACTCTCCTTTTACACGGTGCTCACCTCTCGGACTCTCCTTTTACACCGCGCTCACCTCTCGGACTCTCCTTTTACACCGCGCTCACCTCTCGGACTCTCCTTTTACACTGTGCTCACCTCTCGGACTCTCCTTTTACTCTGCGCTCACCTCTCGGACTCTCCTTTTACACCGCGCTCACCTCTCGGACTCTCCTTTTACACCGCGCTCACCTCTCGGACTCTCCTTTTACACTGCGCTCACCTCTCGGACTCTCCTTTTACACCGCGCTCACCTCTCGGACTCTCCTTTTACACCGTGCTCACCTCTCGGACTCTCCTTTTACACTGCGCTCACCTCTCGGACTCTCCTTTTACTCTGAGCTCACCTCTCGGACTCTCCTTTTACACCGCGCTCACCTCTCGGACTCTCCTTTTACACTGCGCTCACCTCTCGGACTCTCCTTTTACACCGCGCTCACCTCTCGGACTCTCCTTTTACACTGCGCTCACCTCTCGGACTCTCCTTTTACACCGCGCTCACCTCTCGGACTCTCCTTTTACACCGAGCTCACCTCTCGGACTCTCCTTTTACACTGCGCTCACCTCTCGGACTCTCCTTTTACACCGCGCTCACCTCTCGGACTCTCCTTTTACACCGCGCTCACCTCTCGGACTCTCCTTTTACACCGTGCTCACCTCTCGGACTCTCCTTTTACACTGCGCTCACCTCTCGGACTCTCCTTTTACTCTGAGCTCACCTCTCGGACTCTCCTTTTACACCGTGCTCACCTCTCGGACTCTCCTTTTACACTGCGCTCACCTCTCGGACTCTCCTTTTACTCTGAGCTCACCTCTCGGACTCTCCTTTTACCCTGCGCTCACCTCTCGGACTCTCCTTTTACTCTGCGCTCACCTCTCGGACTCTCCTTTTACCCTGTGCTCACCTCTCGGACTCTCCTTTTACACCGCGCTCACCTCTCGGACTCTCCTTTTACACTGAGCTCACCTCTCGTACTCTCCTTTTACACTGAGCTCACCTCTCGGACTCTCCTTTTGCACCGTGCTCACCTCACGGACTCTCCTTTTACACTGCGCTCACCTCTCGGACTCTCCTTTTACTCTGTGCTCACCTCTCGTACTCTCCTTTTACACTGCGCTCACCTCTCGGACTCTCCTTTTACACTGAGCTCACCTCTCGGACTCTCCTTTTACAGTGCGCTCACCTCTCGGACTCTCCTTTTACACTGAGCTCACCTCTCGGACTCTCCTTTTACAGTGCGCTCACCTCTCGGACTCTCCTTTTACACCGTGCTCACCTCTCGGACTCTCCTTTTACACCGTGCTCACCTCTCGGACTCTCCTTTTACACCGTGCTCATCTCTCGGACTCTCCTTTTACTCTGCGCTCACCTCTCGGACTCTCCTTTTACACCGAGCTCACCTCTCGGACTCTCCTTTTACACCGCGCTCACCTCTCGGACTCTCCTTTTACACTGAGCTCACCTCTCGTACTCTCCTTTTACACCGAGCTCACCTCTCGTACTCTCCTTTTACACCGCGCTCACCTCTCGGACTCTCCTTTTACACTGTGCTCACCTCTCGGACTCTCCTTTTACACTGTGCTCACCTCTCGGACTCTCCTTTTACACTGAGCTCACCTCTCGTACTCTCCTTTTACACTGAGCTCACCTCTCGGACTCTCCTTTTACACCGTGCTCACCTCTCGGACTCTCCTTTTACACCGCGCTCACCTCTCGGACTCTCCTTTTACCCTGCGCTCACCTCTCGGACTCTCCTTTTACTCTGTGCTCACCTCTCGGACTCTCCTTTTACACCGGGCTCACCTCTCAGACTCTCCTTTTACACCGCGCTCACCTCTCGGACTCTCCTTTTACACCGCGCTCACCTCTCGGACTCTCCTTTTACACTGAGCTCACCTCTCGGACTCTCCTTTTACACTGCGCTCACCTCTCGGACTCTCCTTTTACCCTGTGCTCACCTCTCGGACTCTCCTTTTACACTGAGCTCACCTCTCGGACTCTCCTTTTACACCGCGCTCACCTCTCGGACTCTCCTTTTACACCGCGCTCAGCTCTCGGACTCTCCTTTTACACTGAGCTCACCTCTCGGACTCTCCTTTTACACCGTGCTCACCTCTCGGACTCTCCTTTTACACTGTGCTCACCTCTCGGACTCTCCTTTTACCCCGCGCTCACCTCTCGGACTCTCCTTTTACACTGCGCTCACCTCTCGGACTCTCCTTTTACACCGTGCTCACCTCTCGGACTCTCCTTTTACACTGCGCTCACCTCTCGGACTCTCCTTTTACACAGCGCTCACCTCTCGGACTCTCCTTTTACACCGTGCTCACCTCTCGGACTCTCCTTTTACACTGCGCTCACCTCTCGGACTCTCCTTTTACACCGCGCTCGCCTCTCGGACTCTCCTTTTACACTGTGCTCACCTCTCGGACTCTCCTTTTACACTGCGCTCACCTCTCGGACTTTCCTTTTACAACGCGCTCACCTCTCGGACTCTCCTTTTACACCCCGCTCACCTCTCGGACTCTCCTTTTACACCGCGCTCACCTCTCGGACTCTCCTTTTACACCGCGCTCACCTCTCGGACTCTCCTTTACACAGCGCTCACCTCTCTGACTCTCCTTTTACACCGTGCTCACCTCTCGGACTCTCCTTTTACACAGCGCTCACCTCTCTGACTCTCCTTTTACACCGCGCTCACCTCTCGGACTCTCCTTTTACACTGCGCTCACCTCTCGGACTCTCCTTTTACACCGCGCTCACCTCTCGGACTCTCCTTTTACACTGAGCTCACCTCTCGGACTCTCCTTTTACACAGCGCTCACCTCTCGGACTCTCCTTTTACACCGCGCTCACCTCTCGGACTCTCCTTTTACACTGAGCTCACCTCTCGGACTCTCCTTTTACACTGTGCTCACCTCTCGGACTCTCCTTTTACACTGCGCTCACCTCTCGGACTCTCCTTTTACTCTGCGCTCACCTCTCGGACTCTCCTTTTACCCTGTGCTCACCTCTCGGACTCTCCTTTTACACTGAGCTCACCTCTCGGACTCTCCTTTTAGCCTGCGCTCACCTCTCGGACTCTCCTTTTACTCTGCGCTCACCTCTCGGACTCTCCTTTTACACCGCGCTCACCTCACGGACTCTCCTTTTACACTGAGCTCACCTCACGGACTCTCCTTTTACACTGCGCTCACCTCTCGGACTCTCCTTTTGCACCGCGCTCACCTCTCGGACTCTCCTTTTACATTGAGCTCACCTCTCGGACTCTCCTTTTACACTGTGCTCACCTCTCGGACTCTCCTTTTACACCGCGCTCACCTCTCGGACTCTCCTTTTACACCGCGCTCACCTCTCGGACTCTCCTTTTACACAGTGCTCACCTCTCGGACTCTCCTTTTACACGGTGCTCACCTCTCGGACTCTCCTTTTACACCGCGCTCACCTCTCGGACTCTCCTTTTACACCGCGCTCACCTCTCGGACTCTCCTTTTACACTGTGCTCACCTCTCGGACTCTCCTTTTACTCTGCGCTCACCTCTCGGACTCTCCTTTTACACCGCGCTCACCTCTCGGACTCTCCTTTTACACCGCGCTCACCTCTCGGACTCTCCTTTTACACTGCGCTCACCTCTCGGACTCTCCTTTTACACCGCGCTCACCTCTCGGACTCTCCTTTTACACCGTGCTCACCTCTCGGACTCTCCTTTTACACTGCGCTCACCTCTCGGACTCTCCTTTTACTCTGAGCTCACCTCTCGGACTCTCCTTTTACACCGTGCTCACCTCTCGGACTCTCCTTTTACACTGCGCTCACCTCTCGGACTCTCCTTTTACACCGCGCTCACCTCTCGGACTCTCCTTTTACACTGCGCTCACCTCTCGGACTCTCCTTTTACACCGCGCTCACCTCTCGGACTCTCCTTTTACACCGAGCTCACCTCTCGGACTCTCCTTTTACACTGCGCTCACCTCTCGGACTCTCCTTTTACACCGCGCTCACCTCTCGGACTCTCCTTTTACACCGCGCTCACCTCTCGGACTCTCCTTTTACACCGTGCTCACCTCTCGGACTCTCCTTTTACACTGCGCTCACCTCTCGGACTCTCCTTTTACTCTGAGCTCACCTCTCGGACTCTCCTTTTACACCGTGCTCACCTCTCGGACTCTCCTTTTACACTGCGCTCACCTCTCGGACTCTCCTTTTACTCTGAGCTCACCTCTCGGACTCTCCTTTTACCCTGCGCTCACCTCTCGGACTCTCCTTTTACTCTGCGCTCACCTCTCGGACTCTCCTTTTACCCTGTGCTCACCTCTCGGACTCTCCTTTTACACCGCGCTCACCTCTCGGACTCTCCTTTTACACTGAGCTCACCTCTCGTACTCTCCTTTTACACTGAGCTCACCTCTCGGACTCTCCTTTTGCACCGTGCTCACCTCACGGACTCTCCTTTTACACTGCGCTCACCTCTCGGACTCTCCTTTTACTCTGTGCTCACCTCTCGTACTCTCCTTTTACACTGCGCTCACCTCTCGGACTCTCCTTTTACACTGAGCTCACCTCTCGGACTCTCCTTTTACAGTGCGCTCACCTCTCGGACTCTCCTTTTACACTGAGCTCACCTCTCGGACTCTCCTTTTACAGTGCGCTCACCTCTCGGACTCTCCTTTTACACCGTGCTCACCTCTCGGACTCTCCTTTTACACCGTGCTCACCTCTCGGACTCTCCTTTTACACCGTGCTCATCTCTCGGACTCTCCTTTTACTCTGCGCTCACCTCTCGGACTCTCCTTTTACACCGAGCTCACCTCTCGGACTCTCCTTTTACACCGCGCTCACCTCTCGGACTCTCCTTTTACACTGAGCTCACCTCTCGTACTCTCCTTTTACACCGAGCTCACCTCTCGTACTCTCCTTTTACACCGCGCTCACCTCTCGGACTCTCCTTTTACACTGTGCTCACCTCTCGGACTCTCCTTTTACACTGTGCTCACCTCTCGGACTCTCCTTTTACACTGAGCTCACCTCTCGTACTCTCCTTTTACACTGAGCTCACCTCTCGGACTCTCCTTTTACACCGTGCTCACCTCTCGGACTCTCCTTTTACACCGCGCTCACCTCTCGGACTCTCCTTTTACCCTGCGCTCACCTCTCGGACTCTCCTTTTACTCTGTGCTCACCTCTCGGACTCTCCTTTTACACCGGGCTCACCTCTCAGACTCTCCTTTTACACCGCGCTCACCTCTCGGACTCTCCTTTTACACCGCGCTCACCTCTCGGACTCTCCTTTTACACTGAGCTCACCTCTCGGACTCTCCTTTTACACTGCGCTCACCTCTCGGACTCTCCTTTTACCCTGTGCTCACCTCTCGGACTCTCCTTTTACACTGAGCTCACCTCTCGGACTCTCCTTTTACACCGCGCTCACCTCTCGGACTCTCCTTTTACACCGCGCTCAGCTCTCGGACTCTCCTTTTACACTGAGCTCACCTCTCGGACTCTCCTTTTACACCGTGCTCACCTCTCGGACTCTCCTTTTACACTGTGCTCACCTCTCGGACTCTCCTTTTACCCCGCGCTCACCTCTCGGACTCTCCTTTTACACTGCGCTCACCTCTCGGACTCTCCTTTTACACCGTGCTCACCTCTCGGACTCTCCTTTTACACTGCGCTCACCTCTCGGACTCTCCTTTTACACAGCGCTCACCTCTCGGACTCTCCTTTTACACCGTGCTCACCTCTCGGACTCTCCTTTTACACTGCGCTCACCTCTCGGACTCTCCTTTTACACCGCGCTCGCCTCTCGGACTCTCCTTTTACACTGTGCTCACCTCTCGGACTCTCCTTTTACACTGCGCTCACCTCTCGGACTTTCCTTTTACAACGCGCTCACCTCTCGGACTCTCCTTTTACACCCCGCTCACCTCTCGGACTCTCCTTTTACACCGCGCTCACCTCTCGGACTCTCCTTTTACACCGCGCTCACCTCTCGGACTCTCCTTTACACAGCGCTCACCTCTCTGACTCTCCTTTTACACCGTGCTCACCTCTCGGACTCTCCTTTTACACAGCGCTCACCTCTCTGACTCTCCTTTTACACCGCGCTCACCTCTCGGACTCTCCTTTTACACTGCGCTCACCTCTCGGACTCTCCTTTTACACCGCGCTCACCTCTCGGACTCTCCTTTTACACTGAGCTCACCTCTCGGACTCTCCTTTTACACAGCGCTCACCTCTCGGACTCTCCTTTTACACTGCGCTCACCTCTCGGACTCTCCTTTTACACAGCGCTCACCTCTCGGACTCTCCTTTTACACTGAGCTCACCTCTCGGACTCTCCTTTTACACAGCGCTCACCTCCCGGACTCTCCTTTTACACCGTGCTCACCTCTCGGACTCTCCTTTTACACCGTGCTCACCTCTCGGACTCTCCTTTTACACCGTGCTCACCTCTCGGACTCTCCTTTTACACAGCGCTCACCTCTCGGACTCTCCTTTTACACTGCGCTCACCTCTCGGACTCTCCTTTTACACTGCGCTCACCTCTCGGACTCTCCTTTTACACTGCGCTCACCTCTCGGACTCTCCTTTTACACCGCGCTCACCTCTCGGACTCTCCTTTTGCACCGCGCTCACTTCTCGGACTCTCCTTTTACACCGCGCTCACCTCTCGGACTCTCCTTTTGCACCGCGCTCACCTCTCGGACTCTCCTTTTACACAGCGCTCACCTCTCGGACTCTCCTTTTACACTGAGCTCACCTCTCGGACTCTCCTTTTACACCGCGCTCACCTCTCGGACTCTCCTTTTACACTGTGCTCACCTCTCGGACTCTCCTTTTACACTGTGCTCACCTCTCGGACTCTCCTTTTACACTGTGCTCACCTCTCGGACTCTCCTTTTACACAGAGCTCACCTCTCGGACTCTCCTTTTACACCGAGCTCACCTCTCGGACTCTCCTTTTACACTGTGCTCACCTCTCGGACTCTCCTTTTACACTGTGCTCACCTCTCGGACTCTCCTTTTACACTGCGCTCACCTCTCGGACTCTCCTTTTACACTGCGCTCACCTCTCGGACTCTCCTTTTACACCGAGCTCACCTCTCGGACTCTCCTTTTACACCGCGCTCACCTCTCGGACTCTCCTTTTACACTGAGCTCACCTCTCGTACTCTCCTTTTACACTGAGCTCACCTCTCGGACTCTCCTTTTACACCGTGCTCACCTCACGGACTCTCCTTTTACACTGCGCTCACCTCTCGGACTCTCCTTTTACTCTGTGCTCACCTCTCGTACTCTCCTTTTACACTGCGCTCACCTCTCGGACTCTCCTTTTACACTGAGCTCACCTCTCGGACTCTCCTTTTACAGTGCGCTCACCTCTCGGACTCTCCTTTTACACCGTGCTCACCTCTCGGACTCTCCTTTTACACCGTGCTCACCTCTCGGACTCTCCTTTTACACCGTGCTCACCTCTCGGACTCTCCTTTTACTCTGCGCTCACCTCTCGGACTCTCCTTTTACACCGAGCTCACCTCTCGGACTCTCCTTTTACACCGCGCTCACCTCTCGGACTCTCCTTTTACACTGAGCTCACCTCTCGTACTCTCCTTTTACACCGAGCTCACCTCTCGTACTCTCCTTTTACACCGCGCTCACCTCTCGGACTCTCCTTTTACACTGTGCTCACCTCTCGGACTCTCCTTTTACACTGTGCTCACCTCTCGGACTCTCCTTTTACACTGTGCTCACCTCTCGGACTCTCCTTTTACACCGAGCTCACCTCTCGGACTCTCCTTTTACACCGCGCTCACCTCTCGGACTCTCCTTTTACACTGAGCTCACCTCTCGTACTCTCCTTTTACACTGAGCTCACCTCTCGGACTCTCCTTTTACACTGTGCTCACCTCTCGGACTCTCCTTTTACACCGCGCTCACCTCTCGGACTCTCCTTTTACACTGCGCTCACCTCTCGGACTCTCCTTTTACACTGCGCTCACCGCTCGGACTCTCCTTTTACACTGCGCTCACCTCTCGGACTCTCCTTTTACACTGAGCTCACCTCTCGGACTCTCCTTTTACACCGCGCTCACCTCTCGGACTCTCCTTTTACACCGCGCTCACCTCTCGGACTCTCCTTTTACACCGCGCTCACCTCTCGGACTCTCCTTTTACACCGAGCTCACCTCTCGGACTCTCCTTTTACACCGCGCTCACCTCTCGGACTCTCCTTTTACACCGCGCTCACCTCTCGGACTCTCCTTTTACACCGCGCTCACCTCTCGGACTCTCCTTTTACACCGCGCTCACCTCTCGGACACTCCTTTTACACCGCGCTCACCTCTCGGACTCTCCTTTTACACCGAGCTCACCTCTCGGACTCTCCTTTTACACTGTGCTCACCTCTCGGACTCTCCTTTTACACTGCGCTCACCTCTCGGACTCTCCTTTTACTCTGCGCTCACCTCTCGGACTCTCCTTTTACCCTGTGCTCACCTCTCGGACTCTCCTTTTACACTGAGCTCACCTCTCGGACTCTCCTTTTAGCCTGCGCTCACCTCTCGGACTCTCCTTTTACTCTGCGCTCACCTCTCGGACTCTCCTTTTACACCGGGCTCACCTCTCGGACTCTCCTTTTACACCGCGCTCACCTCTCGGACTCTCCTTTTACACCGCGCTCACCTCTCGGACTCTCCTTTTACACTGAGCTCACCTCTCGGACTCTCCTTTTACCCTGTGCTCACCTCTCGGACTCTCCTTTTACACTGAGCTCACCTCTCGGACTCTCCTTTTACACTGCGCTCACCTCTCGGACTCTCCTTTTACACAGCGCTCACCTCTCGGACTCTCCTTTTACACTGTGCTCACCTCTCGGACTCTCGTTTTACACCACGCTCACCTCTCGGACTCTCCTTTTACACTGTGCTCACCTCTCGGACTCTCCTTTTACACTGTGCTCACCTCTCGGACTCTCCTTTTACACTGTGCTCACCTCTCGGACTCTCCTTTTACACTGTGCTCACCTCTCGGACTCTCCTTTTACACTGCGCTCACCTCTCGGACTCTCCTTTTACACCGAGCTCACCTCTCGGACTCTCCTTTTACACCGCGCTCACCTCTCGGACTCTCCTTTTACACTGAGCTCACCTCTCGTACTCTCCTTTTACACTGAGCTCACCTCTCGGACTCTCCTTTTACACCGTGCTCACCTCACGGACTCTCCTTTTACACTGCGCTCACCTCTCGGACTCTCCTTTTACTCTGTGCTCACCTCTCGTACTCTCCTTTTACACTGCGCTCACCTCTCGGACTCTCCTTTTACACTGAGCTCACCTCTCGGACTCTCCTTTTACAGTGCGCTCACCTCTCGGACTCTCCTTTTACACCGTGCTCACCTCTCGGACTCTCCTTTTACACCGTGCTCACCTCTCGGACTCTCCTTTTACACCGTGCTCACCTCTCGGACTCTCCTTTTACTCTGCGCTCACCTCTCGGACTCTCCTTTTACACCGAGCTCACCTCTCGGACTCTCCTTTTACACCGCGCTCACCTCTCGGACTCTCCTTTTACACTGAGCTCACCTCTCGTACTCTCCTTTTACACCGAGCTCACCTCTCGTACTCTCCTTTTACACCGCGCTCACCTCTCGGACTCTCCTTTTACACTGTGCTCACCTCTCGGACTCTCCTTTTACACTGTGCTCACCTCTCGGACTCTCCTTTTACACTGTGCTCACCTCTCGGACTCTCCTTTTACACCGAGCTCACCTCTCGGACTCTCCTTTTACACCGCGCTCACCTCTCGGACTCTCCTTTTACACTGAGCTCACCTCTCGTACTCTCCTTTTACACTGAGCTCACCTCTCGGACTCTCCTTTTACACTGTGCTCACCTCTCGGACTCTCCTTTTACACCGCGCTCACCTCTCGGACTCTCCTTTTACACTGCGCTCACCTCTCGGACTCTCCTTTTACACTGCGCTCACCGCTCGGACTCTCCTTTTACACTGCGCTCACCTCTCGGACTCTCCTTTTACACTGAGCTCACCTCTCGGACTCTCCTTTTACACCGCGCTCACCTCTTGGACTCTCCTTTTACACCGCGCTCACCTCTCGGACTCTCCTTTTACACCGCGCTCACCTCTCGGACTCTCCTTTTACACCGAGCTCACCTCTCGGACTCTCCTTTTACACCGCGCTCACCTCTCGGACTCTCCTTTTACACCGCGCTCACCTCTCGGACTCTCCTTTTACACCGCGCTCACCTCTCGGACTCTCCTTTTACACCGCGCTCACCTCTCGGACACTCCTTTTACACCGCGCTCACCTCTCGGACTCTCCTTTTACACCGAGCTCACCTCTCGGACTCTCCTTTTACACTGTGCTCACCTCTCGGACTCTCCTTTTACACTGCGCTCACCTCTCGGACTCTCCTTTTACTCTGCGCTCACCTCTCGGACTCTCCTTTTACCCTGTGCTCACCTCTCGGACTCTCCTTTTACACTGAGCTCACCTCTCGGACTCTCCTTTTAGCCTGCGCTCACCTCTCGGACTCTCCTTTTACTCTGCGCTCACCTCTCGGACTCTCCTTTTACACCGGGCTCACCTCTCGGACTCTCCTTTTACACCGCGCTCACCTCTCGGACTCTCCTTTTACACCGCGCTCACCTCTCGGACTCTCCTTTTACACTGAGCTCACCTCTCGGACTCTCCTTTTACCCTGTGCTCACCTCTCGGACTCTCCTTTTACACTGAGCTCACCTCTCGGACTCTCCTTTTACACTGCGCTCACCTCTCGGACTCTCCTTTTACACTGCGCTCACCTCTCGGACTCTCCTTTTACACAGCGCTCACCTCTCGGACTCTCCTTTTACACTGTGCTCACCTCTCGGACTCTCCTTTTACACCACGCTCACCTCTCGGACTCTCCTTTTACACCGCGCTCACCTCTCGGACTCTCCTTTTACACAGCGCTCACCTCTCTGACTCTCCTTTTACACCGTGCTCACCTCTGGGACTCTCCTTTTACACAGCGCTCACCTCTCGGACTCTCCTTTTACACTGTGCTCACCTCTCGGACTCTCCTTTTACACTGAGCTCACCTCTCGGACTCTCCTTTTACACTGCGCTCACCTCTCGGACTCTCCTTTTACACCGCGCTCACCTCTCGGACTCTCCTTTTACACTGCGCTCACCTCTCGGACTCTCCTTTTACACTGTGCTCACCTCTCGGACTCTCCTTTTACACTGTGCTCACCTCTCGGACTCTCCTTTTACACTGAGCTCACCTCTCGGACTCTCCTTTTACACCGCGCTCACCTCTCGGACTCTCCTTTTACACCGCGCTCACCTCTCGGACTCTCCTTTTACACTGTGCTCACCTCTCGGACTCTCCTTTTACTCCGCGCTCACCTCTCGGACTCTCCTTTTACTCTGCGCTCACCTCTCGGACTCTCCTTTTACACCGTGCTCACCTCTCGGACTCTCCTTTTACACCGCGCTCACCTCTCGGACTCTCCTTTTACACCACGCTCACCTCTCGGACTCTCCTTTTACACCGGGCTCACCTCTCGGACTCTCCTTTTACACTGCGCTCACCTCTCGGACTCTCCTTTTACACCGCGCTCACCTCTCGGACTCTCCTTTTACACTGCGCTCACCTCTCTGACTCTCCTTTTACACCGCGCTCACCTCTCGGACTCTCCTTTTACACCGCACTCACCTCTCGGACTCTCCTTTTACACCGCGCTCACCTCTCGGACTCTCCTTTTACACCGCGCTCACCTCTCGGACTCTCCTTTTACACCGCGCTCACCTCTCGGACTCTCCTTTTACACCGCGCTCACCTCTCGGACTCTCCTTTTACACCGCGCTCACCTCTCGGACTCTCCTTTTACACCGCGCTCACCTCTCGGACTCTCCTTTTACACAGCGCTCACCTCTCGGACTCTCCTTTTACACCGCGCTCACCTCTCGGACTCTCCTTTTACACCGCGCTCACCTCTCGGACTCTCCTTTTACACCGCGCTCACCTCTCGGACTCTCCTTTTACACCGCACTCACCTCTCGGACTCTCCTTTTACACAGAGCTCACCTCTCGGACTCTCCTTTTACACCGTGCTCACCTCTCGGACTCTCCTTTTACACCGTGCTCACCTCTCGGACTCTCCTTTTACACTGTGCTCACCTCTCGGACTCTCCTTTTACACAGAGCTCACCTCTCGGACTCTCCTTTTACACTGTGCTCACCTCTCGGACTCTCCTTTTACACTGTGCTCACCTCTCGGACTCTCCTTTTACACTGTGCTCACCTCTCGGACTCTCCTTTTACTCTGTGCTCACCTCTCGGACTCTCCTTTTACACCGTGCTCACCTCTCGGACTCTCCTTTTACACTGCGCTCACCTCTCGGACTCTCCTTTTACACCGAGCTCACCTCTCGGACTCTCCTTTTACACCGCGCTCAACTCTCGGACTCTCCTTTTACACCGAGCTCACCTCTCGGACTCTCCTTTTACACCGGGCTCACCTCTCGGACTCTCCTTTTACACCGAGCTCACCTCTCGGACTCTCCTTTTACACTGTGCTCACCTCTCGGACTCTCCTTTTACACCGAGCTCACCTCTCGGACTCTCCTTTTACACCGTGCTCACCTCTCGGACTCTCCTTTTACACTGTGCTCACCTCTCGGACTCTCCTTTTACACTGTGCTCACCTCTCGGACTCTCCTTTTACACTGTGCTCACCTCTCGGACTCTCCTTTTACACTGAGCTCACCTCTCGGACTCTCCTTTTACACCGTGCTCACCTCTCGGACTCTCCTTTTACACCGCGCTCACCTCTCGGGCTCTCCTTTTACACCGCGCTCACCTCTCGGGCTCTCCTTTTACACCGCGCTCACCTCTCGGACTCTCCTTTTACACCGAGCTCACCTCTCGGACTCTCCTTTTACACTGCGCTCACCTCTCGGACTCTCCTTTTACACCGTGCTCACCTCTCGGGCTCTCCTTTTACACTGAGCTCACCTCTCGGACTCTCCTTTTACACTGAGCTCACCTCTCGGACTCTCCTTTTACACCACGCTCACCTCTCGGACTCTCCTTTTACACTGAGCTCACCTCTCGGGCTCTCCTTTTACACTGAGCTCACCTCTCGGACTCTCCTTTTACACCGCGCTCACCTCTCGGACTCTCCTTTTGCACCGGGCTCACCTCTCGGACTCTCCTTTTACACTGTGCTCACCTCTCGGACTCTCCTTTTACACTGTGCTCACCTCTCGGACTCTCCTTTTACACTGTGCTCACCTCTCGGACTCTCCTTTTACACCGCGCTCACCTCTCGGACTCTCCTTTTACACTGTGCTCACCTCTCGGACTCTCCTTTTACACTGAGCTCACCTCTCGGACTCTCCTTTTACACCGCGCTCACCTCTCGGGCTCTCCTTTTACACCGCGCTCACCTCTCGGACTCTCCTTTTACACTGTGCTCACCTCTCGGACTCTCCTTTTACACTGTGCTCACCTCTCGGACTCTCCTTTTACACTGAGCTCACCTCTCGGACTCTCCTTTTACACCGTGCTCACCTCTCGGACTCTCCTTTTACACCGCGCTCACCTCTCGGGCTCTCCTTTTACACCGCGCTCACCTCTCGGGCTCTCCTTTTACACCGCGCTCACCTCTCGGACTCTCCTTTTACACCGAGCTCACCTCTCGGACTCTCCTTTTACACTGCGCTCACCTCTCGGACTCTCCTTTTACACCGTGCTCACCTCTCGGGCTCTCCTTTTACACTGAGCTCACCTCTCGGACTCTCCTTTTACACTGAGCTCACCTCTCGGACTCTCCTTTTACACCACGCTCACCTCTCGGACTCTCCTTTTACACTGAGCTCACCTCTCGGGCTCTCCTTTTACACTGAGCTCACCTCTCGGACTCTCCTTTTACACCGCGCTCACCTCTCGGACTCTCCTTTTGCACCGGGCTCACCTCTCGGACTCTCCTTTTACACTGTGCTCACCTCTCGGACTCTCCTTTTACACTGTGCTCACCTCTCGGACTCTCCTTTTACACTGTGCTCACCTCTCGGACTCTCCTTTTACACCGCGCTCACCTCTCGGACTCTCCTTTTACACTGTGCTCACCTCTCGGACTCTCCTTTTACACTGAGCTCACCTCTCGGACTCTCCTTTTACACCGCGCTCACCTCTCGGGCTCTCCTTTTACACCGCGCTCACCTCTCGGACTCTCCTTTTACACTGAGCTCACCTCTCGGACTCTCCTTTTACACCGAGCTCACCTCTCGGACTCTCCTTTTACACTGCGCTCACCTCTCGGACTCTCCATTTACACCACGCTCACCTCTCGGACTCTCCTTTTACACCGCGCTCACCTCTCGGACTCTCCTTTTACACTGCGCTCACCTCTCGGACTCTACTTTCACACCGCGCTCACCTTTCGGACTCTCCTTTTACAATGAGCTCACCTCTCGGACTCTCCTTTTACACCGCGCTCACCTCTCGGATTCTCCTTTTACACTGAGCTCACCTCTCTGACTCTCCTTTTACACCGTGCTCACCTCTCGGATTCTCCTTTTACACTGTGCTCACCTCTCGGACTCTCCTTTTACACCGAGCTCACCTCTCGGACTCTCCTTTTACACTGAGCTCACCTCTCGGACTCTCCTTTTACACCGCGCTCACCTCTCTGACTCTCCTTTTACACCGCGCTCACCTCTCGGACTCTCCTTTTACACCACGCTCACCTCTCTGACTCTCCTTTTACACCACGCTCACCTCTCGGACTCTCCTTTTACACTGTGCTCACCTCTCGGACTCTCCTTTTACACTGCGCTCACCTCTCGGACTCTCCTTTTACACTGCGCTCACCTCTCGGACTCTCCTTTTACACCGCGCTCACCTCTCGGACTCTCCTTTTACACTGCGCTCACCTCTCGGACTCTCCTTTTACCCTGCGCTCACCTCTCGGACTCTCCTTTTACCCTGCGCTCACCTCTCGGACTCTCCTTTTACACTGTGCTCACCTCTCGGACTCTCCTTTTACACTGTGCTCACCTCTCGGACTCTCCTTTTACTCTGTGCTCACCTCTCGGACTCTCCTTTTACACTGTGCTCACCTCTCGGACTCTCCTTTTACACTGTGCTCACCTCTCGGACTCTCCTTTTACTCTGTGCTCACCTCTCGGACTCTCCTTTTACACCACGCTCAACTCTCTGACTCTCCTTTTACACCGTGCTCACCTCTCGGACTCTCCTTTTACACCGTGCTCACCTCTCGGACTCTCCTTTTACACCGCGCTCACTTCTCGGACTCTCCTTTTACACTGCGCTCACCTCTCGGACTCTCCTTTTACACCGCGCTCACCTCTCGGACTCTCCTTTTACACTGAGCTCACCTCTCGGACTCTCCTTTTACACTGTGCTCACCTCTCGGACTCTCCTTTTACACCGCGCTCACCTCTCGGACTCTCCTTTTACACCGCGCTCACCTCTCGGACTCTCCTTTTACACTGAGCTCACCTCTCGGACTCTCCTTTTACACTGTGCTCACCTCTCGGACTCTCCTTTTACACTGAGCTCACCTCTCGGTCTCTCCTTTTACACCGTGCTCACCTCTCGGACTCTCCTTTTACACTGTGCTCACCTCTCGGACTCTCCTTTTACACTGCGCTCACCTCTCGGACTCTCCTTTTACACTGAGCTCACCTCTCGGACTCTCCTTTTACACTGCGCTCACCTCTCGGACTCTCCTTTTACACTGCGCTCACCTCTCGGACTCTCCTTTTACACAGCGCTCACCTCTCGGACTCTCCTTTTACACCGTGCTCACCTCTCGGACTCTCCTTTTACACTGCGCTCACCTCTCGGACTCTCCTTTTACACCGCGCTCGCCTCTCGGACTCTCCTTTTACACTGTGCTCACCTCTCGGACTCTCCTTTTACACCCCGCTCACCTCTCGGACTTTCCTTTTACAACGCGCTCACCTCTCGGACTCTCCTTTTACACCCCGCTCACCTCTCGGACTCTCCTTTTACACTGAGCTCACCTCTCGGACTCTCCTTTTACACCGCGCTCACCTCTCGGACTCTCCTTTACACAGCGCTCACCTCTCTGACTCTCCTTTTACACCGTGCTCACCTCTCGGACTCTCCTTTTACACAGCGCTCACCTCTCTGACTCTCCTTTTGCACCGAGCTCACCTCTCGGACTCTCCTTTTACACCGCGCTCACCTCTCGGACTCTCCTTTTACACCGCGCTCACCTCTCGGACTCTCCTTTTACACTGCGCTCACCTCTCGGACTCTCCTTTTACACCGCGCTCACCTCTCGGACTCTCCTTTTACACCGCGCTCACCTCTCTGACTCTCCTTTTACACCGTGCTCACCTCTCGGACTCTCCTTTTACACTGAGCTCACCTCTCGGACTCTCCTTTTACACGGAGCTCACCTCTCGGACTCTCCTTTTACACAGCGCTCACCTCTCGGACTCTCCTTTTACACCGTGCTCACCTCTCGGACTCTCCTTTTACACCGTGCTCACCTCTCGGACTCTCCTTTTACACCGTGCTCACCTCTCGGACTCTCCTTTTACACTGAGCTCACCTCTCGGACTCTCCTTTTACACAGCGCTCACCTCTCGGACTCTCCTTTTACACTGAGCTCACCTCTCGGACTCTCCTTTTACACCGAGCTCACCTCTCGGACTCTCCTTTTACACTGCGCTCACCTCTCGGACTCTCCTTTTACACCGTGCTCACCTCTCGGGCTCTCCTTTTACACTGAGCTCACCTCTCGGGCTCTCCTTTTACACTGAGCTCACCTCTCGGACTCTCCTTTTACACCACGCTCACCTCTCGGACTCTCCTTTTACACCGCGCTCACCTCTCGGACTCTCCTTTTACACTGAGCTCACCTCTCGGACTCTCCTTTTACACCGAGCTCACCTCTCGGACTCTCCTTTTACACTGCGCTCACCTCTCGGACTCTCCTTTTACACTGCGCTCACCTCTCGGACTCTCCTTTTACACTGTGCTCACCTCTCGGACTCTCCTTTTACACCGCGCTCACCTCTCGGACTCTCCTTTTACACCGCGCTCACCTCTCGGACTCTCCTTTTACACTGAGCTCACCTCTCGGACTCTCCTTTTACACTGTGCTCACCTCTCGGACTCTCCTTTTACACTGAGCTCACCTCTCGGTCTCTCCTTTTACACCGTGCTCACCTCTCGGACTCTCCTTTTACACTGCGCTCACCTCTCGGACTCTCCTTTTACACTGCGCTCACCTCTCGGACTCTCCTTTTACACTGCGCTCACCTCTCGGACTCTCCTTTTACACTGCGCTCACCTCTCGGACTCTCCTTTTACACTGTGCTCACCTCTCGGACTCTCCTTTTACACTGCGCTCACCTCTCTGACTCTCCTTTTACACAGCGCTCACCTCTCGGACTCTCCTTTTACACAGCGCTCACCTCTCGGACTCTCCTTTTACACTGCGCTCACCTCTCGGACTCTCCTTTTACACAGCGCTCACCTCTCGGACTCTCCTTTTACACTGCGCTCACCTCTCGGACTCTCCTTTTACACCGCGCTCACCTCTCGGACTCTCCTTTTACACTGTGCTCACCTCTCGGACTCTCCTTTTACACTGTGCTCACCTCTCGGACTCTCCTTTTACACTGTGCTCACCTCTCGGACTCTCCTTTTACACCGAGCTCACCTCTCGGACTCTCCTTTTACACTGTGCTCACCTCTCGGACTCTCCTTTTACACTGTGCTCACCTCTCGGACTCTCCTTTTACACTGTGCTCACCTCTCGGACTCTCCTTTTACACTGTGCTCACCTCTCGGACTCTCCTTTTACACTGCGCTCACCTCTCGGACTCTCCTTTTACACCGAGCTCACCTCTCGGACTCTCCTTTTACACCGCGCTCACCTCTCGGACTCTCCTTTTACACTGAGCTCACCTCTCGTACTCTCCTTTTACACTGAGCTCACCTCTCGGACTCTCCTTTTACACCGTGCTCACCTCACGGACTCTCCTTTTACACTGCGCTCACCTCTCGGACTCTCCTTTTACTCTGTGCTCACCTCTCGTACTCTCCTTTTACACTGCGCTCACCTCTCGGACTCTCCTTTTACACTGAGCTCACCTCTCGGACTCTCCTTTTACAGTGCGCTCACCTCTCGGACTCTCCTTTTACACCGTGCTCACCTCTCGGACTCTCCTTTTACTCTGCGCTCACCTCTCGGACTCTCCTTTTACACCGAGCTCACCTCTCGGACTCTCCTTTTACACCGCGCTCACCTCTCGGACTCTCCTTTTACACTGAGCTCACCTCTCGTACTCTCCTTTTACACCGAGCTCACCTCTCGTACTCTCCTTTTACACCGAGCTCACCTCTCGGACTCTCCTTTTACACTGCGCTCACCTCTCGGACTCTCCTTTTACACCGTGCTCACCTCTCGGGCTCTCCTTTTACACTGAGCTCACCTCTCGGGCTCTCCTTTTACACTGAGCTCACCTCTCGGACTCTCCTTTTACACCACGCTCACCTCTCGGACTCTCCTTTTACACCGCGCTCACCTCTCGGACTCTCCTTTTACACTGAGCTCACCTCTCGGACTCTCCTTTTACACCGAGCTCACCTCTCGGACTCTCCTTTTACACTGCGCTCACCTCTCGGACTCTCCTTTTACACTGCGCTCACCTCTCGGACTCTCCTTTTACACTGTGCTCACCTCTCGGACTCTCCTTTTACACCGCGCTCACCTCTCGGACTCTCCTTTTACACCGCGCTCACCTCTCGGACTCTCCTTTTACACTGAGCTCACCTCTCGGACTCTCCTTTTACACTGTGCTCACCTCTCGGACTCTCCTTTTACACTGAGCTCACCTCTCGGTCTCTCCTTTTACACCGTGCTCACCTCTCGGACTCTCCTTTTACACTGCGCTCACCTCTCGGACTCTCCTTTTACACTGCGCTCACCTCTCGGACTCTCCTTTTACACTGCGCTCACCTCTCGGACTCTCCTTTTACACTGCGCTCACCTCTCGGACTCTCCTTTTACACTGTGCTCACCTCTCGGACTCTCCTTTTACACTGCGCTCACCTCTCTGACTCTCCTTTTACACAGCGCTCACCTCTCGGACTCTCCTTTTACACAGCGCTCACCTCTCGGACTCTCCTTTTACACTGCGCTCACCTCTCGGACTCTCCTTTTACACAGCGCTCACCTCTCGGACTCTCCTTTTACACTGCGCTCACCTCTCGGACTCTCCTTTTACACCGCGCTCACCTCTCGGACTCTCCTTTTACACTGTGCTCACCTCTCGGACTCTCCTTTTACACTGTGCTCACCTCTCGGACTCTCCTTTTACACTGTGCTCACCTCTCGGACTCTCCTTTTACACCGAGCTCACCTCTCGGACTCTCCTTTTACACTGTGCTCACCTCTCGGACTCTCCTTTTACACTGTGCTCACCTCTCGGACTCTCCTTTTACACTGTGCTCACCTCTCGGACTCTCCTTTTACACTGTGCTCACCTCTCGGACTCTCCTTTTACACTGCGCTCACCTCTCGGACTCTCCTTTTACACCGAGCTCACCTCTCGGACTCTCCTTTTACACCGCGCTCACCTCTCGGACTCTCCTTTTACACTGAGCTCACCTCTCGTACTCTCCTTTTACACTGAGCTCACCTCTCGGACTCTCCTTTTACACCGTGCTCACCTCACGGACTCTCCTTTTACACTGCGCTCACCTCTCGGACTCTCCTTTTACTCTGTGCTCACCTCTCGTACTCTCCTTTTACACTGCGCTCACCTCTCGGACTCTCCTTTTACACTGAGCTCACCTCTCGGACTCTCCTTTTACAGTGCGCTCACCTCTCGGACTCTCCTTTTACACCGTGCTCACCTCTCGGACTCTCCTTTTACTCTGCGCTCACCTCTCGGACTCTCCTTTTACACCGAGCTCACCTCTCGGACTCTCCTTTTACACCGCGCTCACCTCTCGGACTCTCCTTTTACACTGAGCTCACCTCTCGTACTCTCCTTTTACACCGAGCTCACCTCTCGTACTCTCCTTTTACACCGCGCTCACCTCTCGGACTCTCCTTTTACACTGTGCTCACCTCTCGGACTCTCCTTTTACACTGTGCTCACCTCTCGGACTCTCCTTTTACACTGTGCTCACCTCTCGGACTCTCCTTTTACACCGAGCTCACCTCTCGGACTCTCCTTTTACACCGCGCTCACCTCTCGGACTCTCCTTTTACACTGAGCTCACCTCTCGTACTCTCCTTTTACACTGAGCTCACCTCTCGGACTCTCCTTTTACACTGTGCTCACCTCTCGGACTCTCCTTTTACACCGCGCTCACCTCTCGGACTCTCCTTTTACACTGCGCTCACCTCTCGGACTCTCCTTTTACACTGCGCTCACCGCTCGGACTCTCCTTTTACACTGCGCTCACCTCTCGGACTCTCCTTTTACACTGAGCTCACCTCTCGGACTCTCCTTTTACACCGCGCTCACCTCTCGGACTCTCCTTTTACACCGCGCTCACCTCTCGGACTCTCCTTTTACACCGCGCTCACCTCTCGGACTCTCCTTTTACACCGAGCTCACCTCTCGGACTCTCCTTTTACACCGCGCTCACCTCTCGGACTCTCCTTTTACACCGCGCTCACCTCTCGGACTCTCCTTTTACACCGCGCTCACCTCTCGGACTCTCCTTTTACACCGCGCTCACCTCTCGGACACTCCTTTTACACCGCGCTCACCTCTCGGACTCTCCTTTTACACCGAGCTCACCTCTCGGACTCTCCTTTTACACTGTGCTCACCTCTCGGACTCTCCTTTTACACTGCGCTCACCTCTCGGACTCTCCTTTTACTCTGCGCTCACCTCTCGGACTCTCCTTTTACCCTGTGCTCACCTCTCGGACTCTCCTTTTACACTGAGCTCACCTCTCGGACTCTCCTTTTAGCCTGCGCTCACCTCTCGGACTCTCCTTTTACTCTGCGCTCACCTCTCGGACTCTCCTTTTACACCGGGCTCACCTCTCGGACTCTCCTTTTACACCGCGCTCACCTCTCGGACTCTCCTTTTACACCGCGCTCACCTCTCGGACTCTCCTTTTACACTGAGCTCACCTCTCGGACTCTCCTTTTACCCTGTGCTCACCTCTCGGACTCTCCTTTTACACTGAGCTCACCTCTCGGACTCTCCTTTTACACTGCGCTCACCTCTCGGACTCTCCTTTTACACTGCGCTCACCTCTCGGACTCTCCTTTTACACAGCGCTCACCTCTCGGACTCTCCTTTTACACTGTGCTCACCTCTCGGACTCTCCTTTTACACCACGCTCACCTCTCGGACTCTCCTTTTACACCGCGCTCACCTCTCGGACTCTCCTTTTACACAGCGCTCACCTCTCTGACTCTCCTTTTACACCGTGCTCACCTCTCGGACTCTCCTTTTACACAGCGCTCACCTCTCGGACTCTCCTTTTACACTGTGCTCACCTCTCGGACTCTCCTTTTACACTGAGCTCACCTCTCGGACTCTCCTTTTACACTGCGCTCACCTCTCGGACTCTCCTTTTACACCGCGCTCACCTCTCGGACTCTCCTTTTACACTGCGCTCACCTCTCGGACTCTCCTTTTACACTGTGCTCACCTCTCGGACTCTCCTTTTACTCCGCGCTCACCTCTCGGACTCTCCTTTTACTCTGCGCTCACCTCTCGGACTCTCCTTTTACACCGTGCTCACCTCTCGGACTCTCCTTTTACACCGCGCTCACCTCTCGGACTCTCCTTTTACACCACGCTCACCTCTCGGACTCTCCTTTTACACCGGGCTCACCTCTCGGACTCTCCTTTTACACTGCGCTCACCTCTCGGACTCTCCTTTTACACCGCGCTCACCTCTCGGACTCTCCTTTTACACAGTGCTCACCTCTCGGACTCTCCTTTTACACTGAGCTCACCTCTCGTACTCTCCTTTTACACTGCGCTCACCTCTCGGACTCTCCTTTTACACCGCGCTCACCTCTCGGACTCTCCTTTTACACTGAGCTCACCTCTCGGACTCTCCTTTTACACCGTGCTCACCTCTCGGACTCTCCTTTTACACCGCGCTCACCTCTCGGACTCTCCTTTTACACTGTGCTCACCGCTCGGACTCTCCTTTTACACTGCGCTCACCTCTCGGACTCTCCTTTTACACTGAGCTCACCTCTCGGACTCTCCTTTTACACCGCGCTCACCTCTCGAACTCTCCTTTTACACCGCGCTCACCTCTCGGACTCTCCTTTTACACTGCGCTCACCTCTCGGACTCTCCTTTTACACCGCGCTCACCTCTCGGACTCTCCTTTTACACTGTGCTCACCTCTCGGACTCTCCTTTTACACTGCGCTCACCTCTCGGACTCTCCTTTTACACCGTGCTCACCTCTCGGACTCTCCTTTTACACCGCGCTCACCTCTCGAACTCTCCTTTTACACCGCGCTCACCTCTCGGACTCTCCTTTTACACTGCGCTCACCTCTCGGACTCTCCTTTTACACCGCGCTCACCTCTCGGACTCTCCTTTTACACCGTGCTCACCTCTCGGACTCTCCTTTTACACCGCGCTCACCTCTCGGACTCTCCTTTTACACCGCGCTCACCTCTCGGACTCTCCTTTTACACCGCGCTCACCTCTCGGACTCTCCTTTTACACCGCGCTCACCTCTCGGACTCTCCTTTTACACCGCGCTCACCTCTCGGACTCTCCTTTTACAGTGCGCTCACCTCTCGGACTCTCCTTTTACACTGCGCTCACCTCTCGGACTCTCCTTTTACACTGCGCTCACCCCTCGGACTCTCCTTTTACACCGCGCTCACCTCTCGGACACTCCTTTTACACCGCGCTCACCTCTCGGACTCTCCTTTTACACAGCGCTCACCTCTCGGACTCTCCTTTTACACCGTGCTCACCTCTCGGACTCTCCTTTTACACTGCGCTCACCTCTCGGACTCTCCTTTTACACTGCGCTCACCTCTCGGACTCTCCTTTTACACCACGCTCACCTCTCGGACTCTCCTTTTACACCGCGCTCACCTCTCGGACTCTCCTTTTACACCGCGCTCACCTCTCGGACTCTCCTTTTACACCGCGCTCACCTCTCGGACTCTCCTTTTACACTGCGCTCACCTCTCGGACTCTCCTTTTACACTGCGCTCACCTCTCGGACTCTCCTTTTACACTGCGCTCACCTCTCGGACTCTCCTTTTACACTGCGCTCACCTCTCGGACTCTCCTTTTACACTGCGCTCACCTCTCGGACTCTCCTTTTACACTGCGCTCACCTCTCGGACTCTCCTTTTACACTGCGCTCACCTCTCGGACTCTCCTTTTACACTGTGCTCACCTCTCGGACTCTCCTTTTACACTGCACTCACCTCTCTGACTCTCCTTTTACACTGCACTCACCTCTCGGACTCTCCTTTTACACCGCGCTCACCTCTCTGACTCTCCTTTTACACCGCGCTCACCTCTCGGACTCTCCTTTTACACCGCACTCACCTCTCGGACTCTCCTTTTACACCGCACTCACCTCTCGGACTCTCCTTTTACACCGCGCTCACCTCTCGGACTCTCCTTTTACACCGCGCTCACCTCTCGGACTCTCCTTTTACACCGCGCTCACCTCTCGGACTCTCCTTTTACACCGCGCTCACCTCTCGGACTCTCCTTTTACACCGCGCTCACCTCTCGGACTCTCCTTTTACACCGCGCTCACCTCTCGGACTCTCCTTTTACACCGCGCTCACCTCTCGGACTCTCCTTTTACACCGCGCTCACCTCTCGGACTCTCCTTTTACACCGCACTCACCTCTCGGACTCTCCTTTTACACAGAGCTCACCTCTCGGACTCTCCTTTTACACCGTGCTCACCTCTCGGACTCTCCTTTTACACCGTGCTCACCTCTCGGACTCTCCTTTTACACTGTGCTCACCTCTCGGACTCTCCTTTTACACAGAGCTCACCTCTCGGACTCTCCTTTTACACTGTGCTCACCTCTCGGACTCTCCTTTTACACTGTGCTCACCTCTCGGACTCTCCTTTTACACTGTGCTCACCTCTCGGACTCTCCTTTTACTCTGTGCTCACCTCTCGGACTCTCCTTTTACACCGTGCTCACCTCTCGGACTCTCCTTTTACACTGCGCTCACCTCTCGGACTCTCCTTTTACACCGAGCTCACCTCTCGGACTCTCCTTTTACACCGCGCTCAACTCTCGGACTCTCCTTTTACACCGAGCTCACCTCTCGGACTCTCCTTTTACACCGGGCTCACCTCTCGGACTCTCCTTTTACACCGAGCTCACCTCTCGGACTCTCCTTTTACACCGTGCTCACCTCTCGGACTCTCCTTTTACACCGAGCTCACCTCTCGGACTCTCCTTTTACACCGTGCTCACCTCTCGGACTCTCCTTTTACACCGCGCTCACCTCTCGGACTCTCCTTTTACACTGAGCTCACCTCTCGGACTCTCCTTTTACACCGCGCTCACCTCTCGGATTCTCCTTTTACACTGAGCTCACCTCTCTGACTCTCCTTTTACACCGTGCTCACCTCTCGGATTCTCCTTTTACACTGTGCTCACCTCTCGGACTCTCCTTTTACACCGAGCTCACCTCTCGGACTCTCCTTTTACACTGAGCTCACCTCTCGGACTCTCCTTTTACACCGCGCTCACCTCTCTGACTCTCCTTTTACACCGCGCTCACCTCTCGGACTCTCCTTTTACACCACGCTCACCTCTCTGACTCTCCTTTTACACCACGCTCACCTCTCGGACTCTCCTTTTACACTGTGCTCACCTCTCGGACTCTCCTTTTACACTGCGCTCACCTCTCGGACTCTCCTTTTACACTGCGCTCACCTCTCGGACTCTCCTTTTACACCGTGCTCACCTCTCGGACTCTCCTTTTACACTGCGCTCACCTCTCGGACTCTCCTTTTACCCTGCGCTCACCTCTCGGACTCTCCTTTTACCCTGCGCTCACCTCTCGGACTCTCCTTTTACACTGTGCTCACCTCTCGGACTCTCCTTTTACACTGTGCTCACCTCTCGGACTCTCCTTTTACTCTGTGCTCACCTCTCGGACTCTCCTTTTACACTGTGCTCACCTCTCGGACTCTCCTTTTACACGGTGCTCACCTCTCGGACTCTCCTTTTACTCTGTGCTCACCTCTCGGACTCTCCTTTTACACCACGCTCACCTCTCTGACTCTCCTTTTACACCGTGCTCACCTCTCGGACTCTCCTTTTACACCGTGCTCACCTCTCGGACTCTCCTTTTACACCGCGCTCACTTCTCGGACTCTCCTTTTACACTGCGCTCACCTCTCGGACTCTCCTTTTACACCGCGCTCACCTCTCGGACTCTCCTTTTACACTGAGCTCACCTCTCGGACTCTCCTTTTACACTGTGCTCACCTCTCGGACTCTCCTTTTGCACCGCGCTCACCTCTCGGACTCTCCTTTTACACCGCGCTCACCTCTCGGACTCTCCTTTTACACTGAGCTCACCTCTCGGACTCTCCTTTTACACTGTGCTCACCTCTCGGACTCTCCTTTTACACTGAGCTCACCTCTCGGTCTCTCCTTTTACACCGTGCTCACCTCTCGGACTCTCCTTTTACACTGCGCTCACCTCTCGGACTCTCCTTTTACACTGCGCTCACCTCTCGGACTCTCCTTTTACACTGTGCTCACCTCTCGGACTCTCCTTTTACACTGCGCTCACCTCTCGGACTCACCTTTTACACTGTGCTCACCTCTCGGACTCTCCTTTTACACTGAGCTCACCTCTCGGACTCTCCTTTTACACCGCGCTCACCTCTCGGACTCTCCTTTTACACTGCGCTCACCTCTCGGACTCTCCTTTTACACTGCGCTCACCTCTCGGACTCTCCTTTTACACCGCGCTCACCTCTCGGACTCTCCTTTTACACCGCGCTCACCTCTCGGACTCTCCTTTTACACTGTGCTCACCTCTCGGACTCTCCTTTTACACTGTGCTCACCTCTCGGACTCTCCTTTTACACCGCGCTCACCTCTCGGACTCTCCTTTTACACCGCGCTCACCTCTCGGACTCTCCTTTTACACCGCGCTCACCTCTCGGACTCTCCTTTTACACTGCGCTCACCTCTCGGACTCTCCTTTTACACCGCGCTCACCTCTCGGACTCTCCTTTTACACTGTGCTCACCTCTCGGACTCTCCTTTTACACTGTGCTCACCTCTCGGATTCTCCTTTTACACTGAGCTCACCTCTCGGACTCTCCTTTTACACTGAGCTCACCTCTCGGACTCTCCTTTTACCCTGCGCTCACCTCTCGGACTCTCCTTTTACACCGCGCTCACCTCTCGGACTCTCCTTTTACACCGCGCTCACCTCTCGGACTCTCCTTTTACACCGCGCTCACCTCTCGGACTCTCCTTTTACACCGCGCTCACCTCTCGGACTCTCCTTTTACACCGCGCTCACCTCTCGGACTCTCCTTTTACACCGCGCTCACCTCTCGGACTCTCCTTTTACACTGTGCTCACCTCTCGGACTCTCCTTTTACACTGTGCTCACCTGTCGGACTCTCCTTTTACACCGTGCTCACCTCTCGGACTCTCCTTTTACACCGTGCTCACCTCTCGGACTCTCCTTTTACACCGTGCTCACCTCTCGGACTCTCCTTTTACACCGTGCTCACCTCTCTGACTCTCCTTTTACACCGTGCTCACCTCTCGGACTCTCCTTTTACACCGCGCTCACCTCTCGGACTCTCCTTTTACACCGCGCTCACCTCTCGGACTCTCCTTTTACACCGCGCTCACCTCTCGGACTCTCCTTTTACACCGCGCTCACCTCTCGGACTCTCCTTTTACACGCGCTCACCTCTCGGACTCTCCTTTTACACCGCGCTCACCTCTCGGACTCTCCTTTTACACAGCGCTCACCTCTCGGACTCTCCTTTTACACCGCGCTCACCTCTCGGACTCTCCTTTTACACCGCGCTCACCTCTCGGACTCTCCTTTTACACCGCGCTCACCTCTCGGACTCTCCTTTTACACCGCGCTCACCTCTCGGACTCTCCTTTTACACCGCGCTCACCTCTCGGACTCTCCTTTTACACCGCGCTCACCTCTCGGACTCTCCTTTTACACCGCGCTCACCTCTCGGACTCTCCTTTTACACTGTGCTCACCTCTCGGACTCTCCTTTTACACCGTGCTCACCACTCGGACTCTCCTTTTACACCGCGCTCACCTCTCGGACTCTCCTTTTACACCGCGCTCACCTCTCGGACTCTCCTTTTACACCGTGCTCACCTCTCGGACTCTCCTTTTACTCTGCGCTCACCTCTCGGGCTCTCCTTTTACACCACGCTCACCTCTCGGACTCTCCTTTTACACCGCGCTCACCTCTCGGACTCTCCTTTTACACCGCGCTCACCTCTCGGACTCTCCTTTTACACCGCGCTCACCTCTCGGACTCTCCTTTTACACTGCGCTCACCTCTCGGACTCTCCTTTTACACCGCGCTCACCTCTCGGACTCTCCTTTTACACTGTGCTCACCTCTCGGACTCTCCTTTTACACTGTGCTCACCTCTCGGACTCTCCTTTTACTCTGCGCTCACCTCTCGGGCTCTCCTTTTACACCACGCTCACCTCTCGGACTCTCCTTTTACACCGCGCTCACCTCTCGGACTCTCCTTTTACACCGCGCTCACCTCTCGGACTCTCCTTTTACACCGCGCTCACCTCTCGGACTCTCCTTTTACACCGCGCTCACCTCTTGGACTCTCCTTTTACACCGTGCTCACCTCTCGGACTCTCCTTTTACTCTGCGCTCACCTCTCGGGCTCTCCTTTTACACCACGCTCACCTCTCGGACTCTCCTTTTACACCGCGCTCACCTCTCGGACTCTCCTTTTACACCGCGCTCACCTCTCGGACTCTCCTTTTACACCGCGCTCACCTCTCGGACTCTCCTTTTACACTGCGCTCACCTCTCGGACTCTCCTTTTACACCGCGCTCACCTCTCGGACTCTCCTTTTACACTGTGCTCACCTCTCGGACTCTCCTTTTACACTGTGCTCACCTCTCGGACTCTCCTTTTACTCTGCGCTCACCTCTCGGGCTCTCCTTTTACACCACGCTCACCTCTCGGACTCTCCTTTTACACCGCGCTCACCTCTCGGACTCTCCTTTTACACCGCGCTCACCTCTCGGACTCTCCTTTTACACCGCGCTCACCTCTCGGACTCTCCTTTTACACTGCGCTCACCTCTTGGACTCTCCTTTTACACCGTGCTCACCTCTCGGACTCTCCTTTTACACCGCGCTCACCTCTCGGACTCTCCTTTTACACTGCGCTCACCTCTCGGACTCTCCTTTTACACTGCGCTCACCTCTCGGACTCTCCTTTTACACCGCGCTCACCTCTCGGACTCTCCTTTTACACCGCGCTCACCTCTCGGACTCTCCTTTTACACTGTGCTCACCTCTCGGACTCTCCTTTTACACTGAGCTCACCTCTCGGACTCTCCTTTTACACTGCGCTCACCTCTCGGACTCTCCTTTTACACCACGCTCACCTCTCGGACTCTCCTTTTACACAGCGCTCACCTCTCGGACTCTCCTTTTACACAGCGCTCACCTCTCGGACTCTCCTTTTACACCGCGCTCACCTCTCGGACTCTCCTTTTACACCGCGCTCACCTCTCGGACTCTCCTTTTACACCGTGCTCACCTCTCGGACTCTCCTTTTACACCGCGCTCACCTCTCGGACTCTCCTTTTACACTGTGCTCACCTCTCGGACTCTCCTTTTACACCGTGCTCACCTCTCGGACTCTCCTTTTACACCGTGCTCACCTCTCGGACTCTCCTTTTACACCGAGCTCACCTCTCGGACTCTCCTTTTACACCGCGCTCACCTCTCGGACTCTCCTTTTACACCGCGCTCACCTCTCGGACTCTCCTTTTACACTGAGCTCACCTCTCGGACTCTCCTTTTACACCGCGCTCACCTCTCGGACTCTCCTTTTACACCGCGCTCACCTCTCGGACTCTCCATTTGCACTGCACTCACATCTCAGTGATCGATTGACTCTCCCTGAGATTGACTCATCAATGATGGCTTGAGTCCCCCTTTTCCTCACCATTCCTTCCTTGCCCTCCACGACCCCCTTTCCCTCCCCCATTCCCTCCCCCTAATCCCCTTTCCCTCCCCCTTTCCCAATTTCCCACCCCTTTTTCCCTTTCCCTCCCCTTCCCCTCCTCCATTTCCTCCCCTTCCCCTCCTCCATTTCCTCCCCTTCCCCTCCTCCATTTCCTCCCCTTCCCCTCCTCCATTTCCTCCCTTCACTCCCCCTTTCCGCCCCCTTTCCCTCCCCTTTCCCCTTTCCCTCCCATTTCCCCTTTCCCTCCCCTTTCCCCTTTCCCTCCCCTTTCCCCTTAACCTCCCCTTTCCCTGTCCCTTTCCCCCTTTCCAACCCCTTTCCAACCCCTTTCTCTCCCCCTTTCCCTCCTTTCTCTCCTTTCCCTCCTTTCCCTCCCCCTTTCCCTCCCCTTTCCCTCCTCCTTTCCCTCCTCTTTCCCTCCTCCTTTCTCCTTTCCCTCCTCTCCTTTCTCCTTTCCCTCCACTTTCCCCTTTCCCTACTTTCCCCTTTCCCTACTTTCCCCTTTCCCTACTTTCCCTCCCCTTTCCCCCTTTCCCTACTTTCACTCCCCTTTCGCTCCAACTTTCCCCCTTTCCCTCCCCTTTCCCTCATCCTTTCCCTCTTTCCCTCCCCCTTTCCCCCATTCCCTGCCCCTTTCCCCCATTCCATGCCCCTTTCCCCCATTCCATGCCCCTTTCCCCCATTCCGTGCCCCTCTCCCCCTTGCCCTCCCCCTCTCCTCCTTTCCCTCCCCCTCTCCTCCTTTCCCTCACCTATCCCCCTTTCCCCCCTTTACCTCCACTTTCCTCTTTACCTCCCCTTTCCCTCCCCTTTCCAACCCCTTTCCCTCCCCCTTTCTCTCCTTTCCCTCCCCTTTCTCTCCCCCTTTCTCTCCCCCTTTCCCTCCTTCTTTCCCTCCTTCTTTCCCTCCCCCTTTCCCTCCCTCTTTCCCTCCCTCTTTCCCTCCCCTCCTTTCTCCTTTCCCTCCACTTTCCCCTTTCCCTACTTTCCCTCCCCTTTCCCTACTTTCACTCCCCTTTCGCTCCCACTTTCCCCCTTTCCCTCCCCTTTCCTGCTTTCCCTCCCGTTTCCCTCCCCCTTTCCCCCATTCCCTGCCCCTTTCCCCCATTCCCTCCCTCTTTCCCCCATTCCCTCCCTCTTTCCCCCATTCCCTCCCTCTTTCCCCCATTCCCTCCCCCTCCCCCTTGCCCTCCCCCTCTCCCCCTTGCCCTCCCCCTCTCCCCCTTGCCCTCCCCCTCTCCCCCTTGCCCTCCCCCTCTCCCCCTTGCCCTCCCCCTCTCCCCCTCTCCCCCTTGCCCTCCCCCTCTCCCCCTCTCCCCCTTGCCCTCCCCCTCTCCCCCTCTCCCTCCCCCTCTCCTCCTTTCCCCCTTGCCCTCCCCCTCTCCTCATTTCCCTCCCCTTTCCTCCTTTCCCTCCCCTTTCCCTCCCCTTTCTGCCTTTCCCTCACCTATCCCCCTTTCCCCCCTTTACCTCCACTTTCCTCTTTACCTCCCCCTTTCCTTCCTCTTTCCCTCCTTTCCCTTCCCTTTCCCTCACCCTTTCCCCCTTTATCTCCCCCCTTCCCTCCCCTTTCCCTCCCCTTTCCCTTCCCCTTTCCCCCTCCATTTACCTCCACTTCCCCCTTTCCCTCCGCTTCCCCTACTTTCCCTCCCGCTTCCCCTACTTTCCCTCCCGCTTCCCCTACTTTCCCTCCCGCTTCCCCTACTTTCCCTCCCCTTACACCCTTTCCCTCCACTTTCCCCTTTCCCTCCCCTTTCCCACTTTCCCTCCCACTTTTCTCTCCCCTCTCCCCCTTTATCTCCCCCTTTCCCTCCACTTTCTGCCTTTCCCTCCGTCCTTCCCTCCCCTTTCCTCCTTTCCCTCCCCCTTTCCCTCACCTATCCCCCTTTCCTTCCCCTTTCCCTTCCCTTTCCCCTTTCCCTCCCCCTTTACCTCCTCCTTTACCTCCTTTCCCCCTTTACCTCCTTTCCCCCTTTACCTCCTTTCCCCCTTTACCTCCTTTCCCCCTTTCCCTCCCCTTTCCCTCTTTCCCTCCCCTTTCCCTCATCCTTTCCCCCCCTTTCCCTCATCCTTTCATCCTTTCCCTCTCCCTTTCCCTCCCCATTCTCCCTCCCCCTCTCCCCTTTCCCCCTCCATTTCCCTCCCCTTCCCCTACCCCTACTTTCTCTCACCTTACACCCTCGCCCTCCACTTTCCCCTTTCCCTCCCCATTCCCCCTTTCCCTCCCCATTCCCCCTTTCCCTCCCACTTTCCCTCCTACTGTTCTCTCCCCCTTTCTCTCCCTCTTTCCCTCCTTTCTCTCCCCCTTTCCCTCCTTCCCCCCCCCCTTTCCCTCCTTCCCCCCCCCCTTTCCTCCTTTCCAACCCCTTTCCCTCCCCTTTCCTCCTTTCCAACCCCTTTCCCTCCCCCTTTCCTCTTTCCCTTCCTCTTTCTCCTTTCCCTCCACTTTCCCATTTCCCTACTTTCCCTCCCCTTTCTCCCTTTCCCTCCCCTTTCTCCCTTTCCCTCCCCCTCCATTTACCTCCACTTCCCCCTTTCCCTCCTGCTTCCCCTACTTTCCCTCCCCTTACACCCTTTCCCACCTGCTTTCCCCTTTCCCACCTGCTTTCCCCTTTCCCACCTTCTTTCCCTCCCCCTTTCCCTCCTCTTTCCCCCTTTCCCTCCTCTTTCCCCCTTTCCCACCCACTTTTCTCTCCCCTCTCCCCCTTTCCTTCCCCCTTTCCCTCACCTATCCCCCTTTCCTTCCCTTACCCTCCCCTTTCCCCTTTCCCTCCCTTACCCTCCCCTTTCCCTCCCACTATTCACCTTTCCCCCTTTCCCTCCTATTTCCCTCTTTCATTCCCCATTTTCCCCTTTCCCTCACCCTTTCCCATTCCCCCTTTCCCTCCTTTCCCTTCCCTTTTCCTCCCCCTCTCCCACTTTCCCTCCCCTCTCCCACTTTCCCTCCCCTCTCCCACTTTCCCTCCCCTTTCCTCCTTTCCCTCCCCTTTCCTCCTTTCCAACCCCTTTCCCTCCTCCTTTCCCCTTTCCCTCCCCCTTTCCTTCCCTTTCCTCTTTCCCTTCCCCTCCCCCTTTCCCTCCCCTTTCCCTCTTTTCCCTCCCCTTTCCCTCTTTTCCCTCCCCTTTCCCTCTTTTCCCTCCCCTTTCCCACTTTTCCCTCCCCTTTCCCTTCCTCTTTCCCTCCCCTTCCCTCTCCTTTCTCCTTTCTCTCCACTTTCCCTTTTCCTTACTTTCCCTCCCCCTCTCCCCTTTCCCCCTCCCTCTCCCCTTTCCCCCTCCATTTACCTCCACTTCCCCCTTTCCCTCCCGCTGCCCCTACTTTCCCTCCCCTTACACCCTTTCCCTCCCCTTACACCCTTTCCCTCCCCTTACACCCTTTCCCTCCTGCTTTCCCCTTTCCCACCTTA